>NC_043713.1:16034640-16044573 GCF_006229205.1 Suricata suricatta | reverse complement strand
AAACGATGAGACCTGGACAGTGGACAGTGGTGGGCGGGATAGAGTGAGAAGGTCATGTTCAAGATAGGCTTTAGATGCAGAATTGTCAGGACCTGGTGTTGATTACATGTGAAGGGTGAGAAAGAGAGGACTTCAGAAGGACTTCCGGGAACTGAGATGGGGGAGGAGGAGGTGTCTGTGTTGGAGGATTGGGAGGGAGGAGGGGTGGGGGGGGGTGGCATTCACTGAACAGAAAGCCTGGAGGAGAAGAGGGTCTTGGAGGGAAAATCAGGCTTTCTGTTGGAATCAAACTGTGCCAACCAAGGGGCGATGACCTGGACCCCCAGGTAGTGGTGTTAAGTCAGCAGGGCCTCAGTGGCAAAGTCCAGGCCAAAAATGGGAGTTTGGGGGCTTTGGGGTATGGGCAGCAGGGTGGCCACAGCACTGGACCCGATCACCAGGGAGGTAGAGTGCGAGCAATGACAGATCAGGGAGAGAGCCTGCTGTAGCCTGCAGAAGTGGGGGAGAAGGGGGCCCCCCACGGAGTCTGGGAATGAGTGACCAGTGAAATGAGAGAAGACAGGTGAGATGCTGCGGGACCAGGAAGCCAGGCCACGAACGTGGGTCAGGCAGGAAGTGTGACGTCATAGGCCCACACTACGGGAGCTGAAGATGCACAAAGAGACCTTCTGTACTTGGCGACACGGAGACACGGAGGCACGCTGGTGACCCTGTCCTGGGAGTGGCCGCGCGGCCTGGGCAGTGGGGCCAGATGGCAGGGTGCGGAGACACTGCCTGTGCAGGGGCTGCGCCGCGTGTGGGCGTCAGGGAGGGATCGGGAAACGGAGGGACCCAGGACAGGTCCCCATCACATGCCAACGAATCGGGAGAGAAACGATCACCGGTGAATGCTGCAGAGGTTGTTGGCCAAACAATGGACAAGCTTCTGATACGCGCCCCATCGTTTGGTGGTTTTTAATTTTTTTTTGTAATTTTAAAGGCCATGAAATTCAAAAGGGCTCAAAGTGTCAGTTTAAGAGAGGAGTAGCTCGCACACAGGGCGGAGCGGCCGAGAGGGATGACTAATGACTCGTTTTCTGAGACACTCACCTCCCTGCATTCCTGGAGGCTTTCCCTCTTTCCCTTCAGTGTTTGCCCAAATGCCATCTTGTGCCCCTTGCTTTAAACAGACCCACCACACTCTTGACTTCCTTTTCCCTTATTTATTCTTCCTCTTTATCTAACATACCTAGAGATGCCCCTTTGGTATTATTTATGTATTTATTGTCGTGTCGTTCCACTAGCCTGTAAGGTGGGACTTCTTTCTGTTTTGTGTCCTGCTGTCACAGGGCCTAGAGCCAGGCCAGGAGTACAGTACTGCATGATAAGTAGTCATTGAAATGACTTCTTAGTTGTTTGAGCTCAAGGTTCTGGTGTGATAGGTTCTTGGGGGTATTGCAGAGAAAGAAGGGTACAGAATGAGCAGAGATCTGGCCACCAGGTTGACAGCTCATGCGAGAAGGTGGTCAGAGTGACAAAAACTGACCCAGGTGAGGGTCAGAGGCCACTGTCTGCAGTGAAATGGGAACCACTGGGCACCAGATTTTGCAGGAGGGCATCGCTGGGTGTCACCAGGCAGGCAATGCCCGACCGCTGAGACCTAGCCCCTGGTGGCTGGGGAGATCTGCCCAGGGGACAGCCCTCAAATCCAGAACTCTTTCCCTGCATGAGGACTAGTAAGAACAAGGCAAAAAAGACACCAAGTGCTGGATGGGACTGATTGGCAGAGCCCCAAGGCGTGGGAGGGAGGCTGGCAAGGACAGATCAGGATGGCCAGGACCAAAGCCAAAAACTCAAGCTGAAGCATTGCCGCCTAGAGGGAAGGATGAGGGCCCGAGAAGCTGCTGGTCACGCCTGGACTATCAGTGTGGATCCTGAGACACCAAATAGGCTATCAGGTCAGTCTTGAGATACCCAAAACCACAGGCCACAGCTCTGAAATTTCAGAAGTCCAAGAAAACTACAAACGTGCACCCTTTTATTGGTAAAAGAGTACATAGCTGAGCCCTGGCTCGCTCTGGGGCCTGGGGAGTGTCAGGCCCTTTATCAGTGGTTCTCAGAGTGTGGTCCCAATGTAGCTGTCCCTGTGTCATCAGCAAGGCTGTTGGAAATGCAGGTTCTCAGGCCCCATCCCAGCCCCACTGAACCACACACTTGGGGCTGTACGAAGCCCTTGGGGTGCCGCTGTCTCCTGCTGAAGTCTGCGAACCACAGCGTGAGTCCAGGTGTGAAGAGGGGTGGATGGCAGAGTGGACGCCAGGCAGCCCCTGACCCGGCCAAGGGACCAGGACATTCGTCCCTTGTTCCTTTTTCTCTATTTGCCTCCATTTCTCATTGCCTGTCTCAGTATCTGTTTTCTTCCCGTCCAAGGTTCAGTTTGTTTACTTTATTATTTTTTAAATGTTAATTTCATTTTTTTTTTTTTTGAGACAGAGACAGAGTGCAAGCAGGGGAGGGGCGGAGAGAGATACAGAATCTAAAGCAGGCTCCAGGCTCCGAACTGTCAGCACAGAGTCTGACGCGGGATTCGAACTCACAGACCGCGAGATCATGACCTGAGCCGATGCTCAACCCACTGAGCCACCCAGGCGCCTGCATTTTGTTTGCTTTAAAAAGTGCGCATTGGGGGCTCCTGGCTGGCTCAGCTGGAAGAACGTGTGACTCTTGATCTCAGAGTCGTGACTTAGAGCCCCTCTATGGGTGTTGAGATTCCTTAAATAAATAAACTTAAAAAAAAAAAAAGAAATGCACATATGCTTTAAAATAAACATTTCATTTGGACAATGGGAATACTATTGAGTGAGTCCTAGTATTGCTATAGCTAAAACCTTATAATCTTTTATTCCGTACGATCCTCACATTTAACCTGGGATGTTGGAGCCAATATCGTGTCTGTTTTTGCAGATGAGAACATTGATGTGCAGCGATGAAATAACCTGCCCAAGCCCCCTGAGCCAGGAGAGTTAGAATCAGGACTGAAACATAACGTCTGTTTCATGTCAACTGCATGAATTCACTGCCATGTCACTCATGCATTTACACAGTAAAACCAGAGACTTCTAACTATCATTGGTGATGGTTTGGGAATCTGTTCGTACCCCTCTGGCACTTCACACATTCCTGTTGCAGGATTGTGCACCCCCACAGTGGGGCCGGGTCTCTGGGTGATCCCAGCCTTCTCCAGCAAGTTCTCCTGCTTGCAGCTTGGTCCCCTGCCAGGCCTCGTCTTTGTCCTGACTATGCACTGATTGTCTGCGTGCTGGATGGCTGCATGCGGAGAGGGACCCTGATGCATTCTTTCCTGAAAGTAAGAGGAGGCCAGAATCAGAATTGGCTGGCTTCCTTCCACATCTCCACACTCCCTTCTATAAATTGCATTCCTATTAGAATGAATTCAACATGCTGCGTTTCAAAAGAAAATCCCTCTGGCAGAGAATAAAGACATTCTCTAACCCTCCCTGATCTCTTCCAACACAGCACAGCCTTCTTTCTTTTGCAATAGGAAATGCATTTGTTCCTTAGAGAAACACCCACAAGGACCATCGGCATAAATGTTGGAAGGTCAGGAAGACTCACCTACAGACTTGCCTCGCATCAGGTTATAACTCAGAGATGTAGCCTGTTTCTTTAGCTGAACATTCTGGGTAACAAATTTGTCCTCAGGAGATGTTGGTTGAGAATCTCTGGCAACCCGGGGCCCTCTGAGCCTCAGTTTCCTATTAAGTATGCAGGAATGGTAATGTCTTCCCTTTTACTGATCGCTCACTCAACCAACATTTATCACGAGTGGTTTGCAATGACCCCATTAGTGAGGGTACTTAGAAAACGGTGTGGCACTACAGAAGTGGAAGCATTTATTTCTAAAGGCTAATGTGGTAGCTCTTAGTGTGTTGTTCACCAAATATTTCTGGCTCTCTTCCTTCTGGGCACTTGTAACAGTCTCCTTCCTGGACCCGTTGTGGTTGGGTGGGGTCTAGGTCTGGCCAATGAGGGGGGCCTGGGGTTGCCATTATGCTAAGAGCTTTAACATGTCGTTTCTGGGCTAGAACATTCCATTGCTGGTTTGAAGCCCTCCAGAATGCTCTGTTCTCTGCCATGGTCACCAGTGACCTTTCAGATAGTGACTCTTCTTTCAGCCTGGGTCCCCTCGTTTGGAAGACGCGGAGCTCAAGGTGACCAGCTGTGCGCATGTCGCATGAGCAAGAAGCAAACTCTTGCTGTTCAGGGCTGGAGATATCCTGTTACGCCGCACAACTTATTGTCCCCCGATAGACACAACCAAATCAACCATCCGATGATCTGTATCAGTGACAAGTGATTCCCGTGACTCTTCTCTTTCTCTCAGTGGCTGGCTAAGTGCAAGATCATTTTTAAGGATGCATCAGACTTCAGACAAAGGAACAACCTGTCATGTCATCCTCAGGTACTTCCTCAGCCGCCTTACAAGGTAGGTCTGTTTATGTAATGTCTTCCTTCATTATCGCTGGGTAATAACTTCTTGCTTCTTGGTCTTTAACCCTCTTTTGAAGGAATTTTCAAAGAAAAGTAAATGAGAGAAATCGTCTTCCTCACGGGTTTTGGCTGGCTTCATGGTATTTATCCCAATAGAATTTGAACTACATTGAACTAGCAAAAGCCTCCTTATTCCTCAGCTGGTGGGCAGCAGATGTCAATAAATGTGCTGTCTGTCCAATGTCACAGAATGTGTACTCACTGAAAGAATGTGTATGGCTCCTATAAATTAGTGGTAATTGTGTCTGGTAAATAAGAGTACTGACGTTGGTGGTAAAAATCAAATAAGATGCAGCAAAGAGAGGGGCAGGTGGAAGCCTGAGGTGGGGTCGTTCTGCTGGGAGGGGGCGGGGCGGATGTGGTCCTCGTCCCGGATGTGTGCCTGGCTGGGGCGGAAGGGCCTAGAGCACTGGGTGGAGGATGGAATGTGCGGGAGAGCGGACAGGTAGGGACGCAGCGAGACACGGGGAGCTTAGGGAGAAGAGGAAACGTCAGCTCCTGGACCCCACCCCTCCTTAGGGTTTGTGTCTCTTGTGCCTTCATTGTCACGAAACAGAAAGGGGGCTGTTGAAACGATCTTCTGGGCTAGAAAAATGGAGCGGGTAAGGTCTGATTCTCATTCGCCAGATCTTGCATTCTGGCTCAATCCTCTACCAGCTATGGGACCTCGAGGAAGTATCTCAACCTTTCTGTGCTTGCGTGTTCTTGTCTCAAAAATGGGAAGAATGATGGCTTGCCCTCCACTAGCATCTTGTGAGGATTAAATGAGAGCATGCGTGCTAAGAACCCAGAGGAGTGGGTGACACTTAGTTACTCTTTCATGAGGACAAGCTGCCATTTTTACTGTGGTCGCCACCTACACCTTCTCACTTTTCTGGTAAATAGGGTAAGAAGGAGTATGAGCTAAGAAATAGACCTCTATTGATTTCATTTCACACTGGCTTCTGCAGTTTTCTCCAAACTCTATTAAGTCTAGCCCTTGTCCTGCTTGCCAGAGTCTTATTCTTTCAATAGCCTTTGGGTGCGCGGCACTGGGGTTAGCCTGTTGTGCCCTGTGGTCTTCTGGAGTAGAGGCACTGACTGGTATTCAGGCCACAGGTTCTTAGTGACAAATGCGGAGGGTTGCGGGGTGGGGGGCATAGAATCTAATAATATTGTGCATCCTGCCTGGGAAAGTGCAGAAGAAAAGTTCTGGATCTGGGGACTGAGGATGGGAAGTGTTTTAGCAGGCAGGTAAAGCAGTATTGGGGGCAAGAAGAGAGAGAGAGAGAGTGTGTGTGTGTGTGTGTGTGTGTGTGTGTGTGTGAGGGCGGGGAGGGAGGGAGAGGGAGGCCTTATGGGTCAAGACGGTGGTGAGGGTCCACATTGCAGTATCTGGGTAGGATAGCAGATCTGGACTGACGATCGGCAGAGGGAGTGGAGAGAGAGCGAATCGAGGATACTCAGAGTTTCCAGTCTGCACGGCATGGCGGGCAGTGATGATGTGTTGGGGAAGGGAGCTCCGAGAACCTGCCAGATTGGAGCCAGGAGGAGAGTCCAGCCTGGGACAGAACTTTGGTGGAAAATCAGGGGAAGTGTCACCAACCGGGTTTAAACTCACCCTGTAAGGTGAACCCAGTGCAAAAGCAGCCCCACCTCCTGGCCACTTCGACTTTCTCATTCTTGTCAGCAAAAGCCACGGTTATGACTCAGTTATGATTGATTACTTGCCTGCTTATCTCCAAGAGGACGGCAAGTAAGATCATTTGTTCACTGACTCGTTCTGTAGTTTTTTATATGTTTATTTATTTATTTTGAGAGAGTGTGTGTATATGTGCTTGTGTGCATACTAGCACACACAGGCAGGGGAGGGGTGGAGAGAGAGAGAGAGAGAGAGAGAGAGAGAACCCGAAGCAAGCTCCACACTGTCCGCGCAGAGCCTGACATGGGGCTCGAACCCATGAACTGTGAGTTCATGATTTGAGCAGAAATCAAGAGTCAGTCGGTCAACCGACTGAGCCCTCTTTCTGTGTTTATGGAGGGCCCATGTGGGCCAGCACCGTTGTAAGCCCTGGGGACTGAGCAGTTAATAACCACACAAGTGCCGTCGGGCCCGGGGCTTCCATTCTGGTGAACAGAGATAGACAATCCACAAATAAACATGCAACGTTAAGTTGCAATATGCAAATGCATTAATAACAGGTCAGGGACAACGGGCGGCACAAAGTGCTTATTTGGAGAAGGCGGCCAGATGGGGTCTTCTTCCGGAAGGGTAGTCAGGGAAGGTGACATTTGTCAAAGGAAATAAAAGAAAGTTCTAAGCAAAGAGAATGCTGTGAGGGAAGAAGGGCCCATGTGGGAACCGGTGCTGAGGTCCCTGGAAGGGACTGTGGCTGGTACATTTGACAACCCGCCGAGGGCCCCCTGGAGTGGGGAGAGCAGCTTGGAGAACAGACGCGGACGAGGTCAGAGAGGTGGAGCGGGGGCCTCTATGCTGCGCTAAGGACTTTCTATTTACTTGGAGACGTGAAGCCTTTGGAAGGTTCCAGCAGGGGAGTGGCATGAGCAGATCCACATTCTCCAAGAATCACTCTGAGAATAGAGATAAGAAGACAGGGGGCAGGATATGGGGGACCTGAGAGCTACAGCAGCGGAAAGAAAGTGCCAAACACCAGCTTCCAGGCACAATCAGAACAAAGATGATGTAATGGGAAACAAGGAGAGTAGATGTTTCAGATCCTTGAAGCTGTGTGATTATTCCAACCAGGGAGCACATGGTAGAAATCAGGAGTTTTGGGGCACCTGGGTGGCTCAGTCAGTTAAGTGGCTCTTGATTTCAGCTCAGGTCATGATCTCATAGTCGTGAGATTGAGCCCGAGTTGAGGTCTGTGCTGAGCGTGGGGTCTGGTTAGGTTCTCTCTCTGCCCCTCCCCCCTCACGCTCGTGTGTGTGTGTGTGTGTGTGTGTGTGTGTGTGTGTGTGTGTGTGTGTGTCTGCACCTGTGTTCTCTCTCCCTCTCTCTCAAAAAAAAAATCAAGAGTTTTTGTTATAGTAAAAACATTACTGATAAAAATATCTAACGATCACAGAAGGTTATGCACTAAATTTAATTCTCACTCCTCCACAGGACACCTTTGTTAACAGTTTCTTGTGAATTCTTGCAGATATTTTCCATCTGCTTACATGCACTGGGTTTGTTTGTTTTTTTAATCTTTTTTAATGTTTATTTTTGAGAGGGAGAGACAGAGCGTGAGCAGGGGGAGGGGCAGAAAGAGAGGGAGACACAGAATCTGAAGCAGCTCCAGGCTCTGAGCTGTCAGCACAGAGCCCGACGTGGGGCTTGAACCCACAAACTATGAGATCATTACCTGAGCCGAAGTCGGACGCTTCACTGACTGAGCCAACAGGGGCCCCGAAATATGTTCTTTTAAAAGAAGGATGCTGATCGTAGCTCACTCAGAATCCGTGCCGGGGTCACATCCACCTCCATACTACCACCTCACTTCTGAACTCTACACCAGCCACGTCCAGTACGTGGCCATCAGACCTGTGGCCCGCCGAGGTGTGTGAAGAGCGTAAAATACACACGGGGCTCTAAAGACTCAGAGAAGAAAGGATGTAAGGCAGCTCAATAATTTTTATAGTGATTACCTATTGAAATGATAATATTTTGGATACACTGGGCTAACTAAAGTAGCGTATTAAAACTCACTGTGGCTATTTCTTCTGACGGACAAATGCAGCTCTGGAAAGTCTAAGGTAGGTGGCAGGTATGGCCCAAATTCTGTTCCTAAGGGACATCTGTGCCTCCTCTCCTGGTAGCTGCTGCAAGTCCTGCTTGGAAGGAGGGAGGGTGTAAAGGAAGGGAGAAAACGAGGGAGGGAGAAAGGAAAAGAGGGAAGGAGGCAGGAAAGGTATCCGCACCCAGTGGACCACCCGGGAAGATCTCAGCACCACTGTGTGTTCGGGCCACCTTGGGCAGGTCACCCAAACTTCTATAATTCCCCCGTCAGTAAAATAAAGGTACTTTCCCTCTGACAGGAATGTTTCTTTTTTTTTTTTCTTTATGTTTATTTATTTTTGAGAGAGAGAGAGAATGAGCAGCAGAGGGGCAGAGAGAAAGGGAGACACAGAATCAGAAGCAGGCTCCAGGCTCAGAGCTACCAGAACAGAGCCCAGTGCGGGGCTCGAACCCACCAACTGTGAGATCATGACCAGAACTGAAGTCAGGTGCTTAACCAACTGAGCCACCCCAGGGGCTCCGACTAGAGAATTTCGAGGTTTCGAAACCTCTGCAAAGCTCCTGGCCCAGCGGCCAGCTGGTCACCCACAGAGCACTGTCCGTTTCCTAGCGTCTCCGTTGCTCATCCCGGGGAGGGGGGCTGGGGACTGAATGGAGCCACTGGAGAGAGTCACCTTCTCTCTCCTGGCTCTCTCCTGCCAGGTTGCAGCCTCTTCACATGTACTCGGTGTGCCTGCTGGTGGGAGCGTTCTCTCTTGTTCCCTGGGGACCTGTCTGGGAAGTGTCCCAGCTCCACGTGGATAACTGCCGGCGCGAGTGGTGGACGAATCTGCTGCTGCTAAATAACTTCGTATCGGTCCAAAGCGCGGTAAGTCCCGAGTCGCCGGCTGTGAGCAGGCGCATGGGCATGAGCCAGTGCGGGCTGTCACTCAGGGCCAGCCTGAGTCTGATGCCCTTTCTTCTGGCACATTCTCTGGAGTTATAGTGAAGCCATAGAAGGGGGGGTGGCGCGGGCAGGGAGACCAGCCTCTGGGGACAGGAGCATGGTACCAAACCAGCCCTGGCAGGGGCAGTTGCTGTGAAAAGCAGAGGGAGGGAACAGGGTCGTGGGCACTGAGGGGCCAGCCTAGTAGGGGCGTGTCCCAGAAGCAGCCGACCTTGTCCATCAGGGTTCCTATCCTGGTCCATGTCCCCCCACGGGGAAAGGACACTTGCGTCACCTCCCCGCAGAGAGCCTGTAATTGGGATGGAACATTGCATCTCACCTGTGCCATAATGAACGATTTTCCCATTTCCAGCCGGATCAGACAGAGCCACAACACGTGTATACACTGGCCCGGGCTTCCCCAAAGCCCTCCGATCCTCATACTGACACTGGAGTAAATAAAAGCGAAGTAGTTGTTGTTAAATTGTGTCACTGACTTTTACATAGGCCCTGGAAGCAAGGCTGGAAAAGGAATCACTGAAGGGTGGCTAATTACTGCCCAGAACGACTTACTAGATGGCTGCCTCCCATTAACCAGCCCCCAGGAGCTCGGACGGGGCGCACCTCACAGTCTAACTGCCTTCAGATGGGCCCATGACTGTGACCGGGCTGTGGAGGACAGCCCGGGCCAGGTGCCCAGATGCAGACTGGCTTGGGCCATACGTGGGACTCAGCG
>NC_043713.1:15961977-16034540 GCF_006229205.1 Suricata suricatta | reverse complement strand
GGGGGGGGGGGGGGGGGGGGGGGGGGGGGGGGGGGGGGGGGGGGGGGGGGGGGGGGGGGGGGGGGGGGGGGGGGGGGGGGGGGGGGGGGGGGGGGGGGGGGGGGGGGGGGGGGGGGGGGGGGGGGGAAGGGAGGGACTCACCGATTTTCCCACCTTGGGAACTACCCTTGAACTGAGACAAGGAAAGTTTTCGCTTGTGCTGGATAAGTCTGGTCTTCCATGGACGGCAGGGGATTGACTGGAGGGAAGAAGGACCGTTTTATCTCCACGAATTTCCTCACAATGAAGAAGCGCAAGGCAGGTGACTGCCTCCTTTCACACAAACACGGACAGCCTGCACCAAGATGTGATTTTGGCCAGACGGTGGCGCGTCGGTCAGATGTGGGAAATCCGGGGTTTCCCACACAAGGGGGTCCGGAGCCAGGCTTCCTTTCTAGATGAGCACATGCCCCCTGGAGGGCTGGGGAGGGCTGGCGAGGCAGGCAGCGGAGAGGCACAGGGACCCTTCCAGCTCTGAAGGTACAAGACGGTACTTGGCCCTTATATTCGTGCGATAGGAAGGAGCTGGGATCCTCCCACTGTCCCGGGAGCTTAGCTCTCTCTTTCAAGAGAGAAAACCCTGCATTTCCCCTTTGTCACCTGGCAAAATACTCACACCTAGGCACCCAGACTCTTTACAAGGATTAAGCGAGATGAGGTGTGCGGAACACCTGTAACCCCAAATTCTTTCCTCTTCCTTTGGAAACTGCCCCCCGCCCCAGCTCCCCAGCTGCCCAGCAAATTCCCTCTCCAGCTCCAGGAGGGTGAGACACGGCAAGCGAGGGGCCCCAGGAGTGACCTCTGCTCCTCTCATTCCAGTGCAACGGCTGGACGTGGTACCTCGCCAACGACTTCCAGTTCCACCTCCTCACGCCGGGGCTCGTCCTCCTCCACAGAAAGTGAGTGTCCCCGGGACCTGCGTGTCTCCCACGGGACCCTCCCACGGCATTCTCCGCGCATGCTCCGGCTCTGGGCGGAGCAGCCTTTCCAACCTAGGATACGAACCTTTCAGAACACTGTGGAGGCCGAATCCTTTTCTGTTTCTCTTTCTCCACTTTCTCCAGGGGTTGTCCTGCACAAGCCTCTCTGTGTTTTTGCAGAGTTGTAATCAGCACGTAGGTAATATCTAGTCTCTGCTTTTGTCAACATTTACACGTAGCGACATGATCTACATGCTTATCGGTTTTAGGATTTCTATGGCATTTTTTTATGGTCGGGCATCTAGATGATTTCCAGTTTTTCATGACTCCATATGACAACTCAGTGACTTTGAACGTACTGCTTTTCCCTCCGGTTCATTTCCTTGGGGACCTACTTCCGAGTGGAATGACTAGGTCAAAGCGCAGGAACAATTTCGTGGTGCTTGTTACATATCGTGTGATTCTTCTCCAGAAAGAATGCTGTAACTTACCGTGCCCCAAGCGCTGTATCAGTGTGCCTGTTCCCCACACCAGCTGTCTATTACCTGGATTTTGGTTAGTTCTAGAAAACCTCTCAGGCCTCAGTAATTCATGAGGAGACTTATAGCTTGTGGACCATCCATGCCATATCTTAAAAGACTTTTGTTGTTGTTAAAATACATGTTCAGTTTAAGAGGCATTGGAAGATAATAGGATGGAGAGAGGGGAAAACCCCCTTCCTAGACCCAGTCCTCACTCAAGAGGTGAATTCCCTGTCGATATTTTTGGGTTTATCTTTCCGATCTTTTCCTTTTTAATTTTTTTAATGTTTTTTTTTTTTTTTAAGAGAGAGAGAGAGAGAGAGACAGGGAGACACAGAACCTAAAGCAGCCTCCAGGCTCTGAGCTCAGCACAGAGCCTGAGGCAGGGCTTGAACCCACAAACCGCGAGATCACGACCTGAGCCGAAGTCGGACGCTTATCCAACTGAGCCAGCCAGGTGCCCCTGTCCAATCTTTTTCTGTATCATGTGTTATACCTGAAAGGCTTCTGTGTATAGACATTAGTATCTTTCTTTTAATAGTTATATGACATAAGCATTTCTCCAAACTATTTTACTTCTAAGAAATATAATTTTATTAAAATGTTTTCATGTTTATTTTTTGAGAGAGAAAAAGAGACAGAGCATGAGTGAGGGAGGGGCAGAAGAGAGAGAGGACAAGTGGAGAAGGGGCAGAGAGAGGAGACATGGAGTCTGAAAAAGGCTCCAGGTCCTGAGCTGTCAGCACAGAGCCTCACATAGGGCTCAAACCCACGAACCATTGGAGTATGACCTGAGCTGAAGTCGGACACTTAACCGACTAGACCGCCGAGGTGCTCCTATTTATTTATTTTAAGTAACCATAATTTTAATGTGTGTGTAATATTCCATTCCATGAGTGACCTGTAATCTATTTGTACCTTCCCCTAGTGTTAGATACTTCAATTATTTCCAGTTTTATACTTGCTTTTATAAATAATGATCTGATAAACATTTTCGTGGAGATCAGAGTCTCCAACTCTGATATTTCTTTAGAATGCATATCTTTAAGGAGAATTACTGGGTCAAAGAGCATGAATGGCTCCTAGGCTCTAAAAGCATAAAGACAAACTGTTTTCCTTGAAGGTTCTATGAATATTCAGTCCTCTGGCCGCCAATTACACTGTTGCCAATATGGAATGTTATTAATAACACAAAACAAAATCAACCTTGTTATTTTAGTATGTAAGAAAACAGTCATTTTTCACATCTGACTTGCAAGTCCTTAATTCCTAGGGGGGAGGCTGAGTTCTGACTGTGTGAACCTGCTCTGTGTTGTGTTACCCGCCACGCTCTTCACGGGGCAGATCTTTAAGTCACAGGCCAGCACCTGATGTTGCCCCTCTGGCCACATGCAAGCATCCACGCACCCAGGGCAAGAGAACTTATCCTCATTTTAATTTAATCTAAGAATTAAACACCTTAAAAAAAGGAAAATCAGCTTTTTCGCATATCTTAAACACACAGTGCTTTCTAACTTTAAATGTACAGGAGTGGGTTTTTTTTTGTTTGTTTGTTTTTTACTAACCATTAAAAAATGTTCCGTGAACTCCACTAAACACAGAGGCAGTTTGCTTGGTATAATGAGTCAGAAGACACGGGAAAGAGTTCCAAGTCCATCCCTACCCAGTCTCCTGAAACAAAAGCATCTGAATCAAATGGCTTATTTTTTTCCAAGCAGGGGCTGGGAGGTGGACAGGGCAATTTCTGATGGCATCATAGAACTGATAAAAGCGTTTGAGATTGAAATAAAATCTGATAATAAGGTGGGAATGAGGTCTAACCATCACGTTGCTATTTATTTTGGAAATGAAGGCTTAAAAAGAAATAGCGCTGGACCTCCTCCGGTAGAAAGACATAGCACTCTCTGCCTATTTAATTTGTACTCATTTGTACTTAATTCATCTCCCAGGATGAAATCACAGAGGGGTGGGGATTAGGAATTGCTGTGACCGCCCCCCTCACCCCAACGTGGATCATCAGGCAAGGAAGGTCAAGAGTAGGTGAAGGTGGCTTTGAGAAGCTGACCAAGCTCCTCCCCCAGACCCCTTAGAGAGGGTGGGCTGACTCCGGGGGTGCCCACGGGTCACTGGGCCCTGCTGCTGCCGGAGAGGGGCTCCCTGGACACGAGCTGGGACCTGCTCAGGCTCCCATGGCCTCCCCTGGGGTGGACTCTCCCTATCACAAGACAGACGCTCAGAGCTCCAGGGGGAAGGGGAGCCCCTGGCCCAGGTCCCTGGGGCCGTTGCAGGCCTGGGCTCTGTGATGCTCCGAGGGCCTCTGGAGACCCTGGTCTGTGCGCCTGCAGGGAAACAGGTGCGGTGGGTGGGAGGCCTCAGCAGGCCCCGCAGCCCTGGCAGAGGAGAAAGGGCAAGTCTCTGCAGGCTCCCTCCGAGGTGGCATTTCCACGGTGCTCATTGCTCGTGCAGGTATTTGTGAAGAAACTGCAGGAGAAATCCTGTAGGGAATCCTGGCCAGGATGCTGGGGGCTGACAGGCTTTCAAGGAAGACCAGGGTCTTTGCCGACCCGAGGGAGACACTGTGCTATTCCTTCCTGCTCTTGGGCTACATGGTCCCTGAATGGGCCCTCCTGAGGGACCAACCCTCCTGAGAGAACGGGATGAGGGTTGGCGCGTGAAGCACTGGGCCTTTCTCAATCCCACGGTCCGAGGAGTAGTCCCCTCAAATAGAAAATACAACCACTGACCCGAGTTGGCAGAGGGGGCCTTTTGGCACAGAGTCAGTTTCTTCTGAGGCTTCCCTGCCGTGTCTTCACATGGCCATCTTCACGCGGTCTTTGCTCTGTGGTTGTCATGGCCCCATCTCTGCTCATGAACGTATCAGCCAGATTGGATTAGGGCCCATCCCAATGCCCTCAGTTCACCTTCATTATCCTTTAAGAGACCCTATCTCAAAAAAGAGTCACATTCTGAGGTGCTGGAAGTTAGAATCTGGGGGGACACAATCCAGCCCATTGCAGTCTGTATTAGGAGTCTTTATTAGTTTAATTATAGCGGTGGTTAGCCCGCGGAGACTTGTCTGACTCCTGGGAGGAGGTGCCATGGATTGATTGGGCTCAAGTCTCCCAGGCAGTTAAACAAATATTGACTTGGGTGGATGTGGGTTTTTATTGGATGGCCTGACTGGATGGCTTGCGATTCACCTAAGACAATGAATTCTTAGTACCTCCACAGTCTAGACCTACTAGAAAGGAGGTTGTAGATGGGGTGGGGACCTACTTGAGTATCCTTGTGACTTAAGACCTCTGAACTTTAAGACCGTTGAACCTCCAATGCCAGCATCTTTCCTAGAGGCTGTCATGGAAGGGAGATTTTCAATTCCTCAGCTAAAAACCAGCACTATACATGGTTGTGGCCATGCAACTACATTTAGCTTCTAAATGGTGGGAGGTATAAAAGGCAGAGCTTTTTTCCTTTGGAGAAGACACTTGTATAGGGTGCCAGTAATTCAGGTCTGGCAAAATGGTCTGGCAAAAGGCACAGTAAACAGCATTGCTCTCATACTTTCCCAGCCCACTCACACAGCAGACATTACTAATTGATCACAGCACCACTGAGCTTACACTCCTCCATTCTGAGCATTAACACTGAACTAGAATTGGCACTTGGCATGAAAATCATTTGCTTCTAGACTCACTCGCAATGAATGAATGGTAACTTAGCCCTTCCTCATGAAGAACTATGGCAACTTCATGTTGAATGGGATTGTCAAAGGCACCATCTAGGCAGGGTTAGGCCTGGATAGTCTTGTCTTGCACCTGTGTTTGACATTTCTTCTATACAACTACAGATCGTCTTTGTCCCACCCCTCACAATTCTGAGGAGGTGCAAGCAGACAGTGCCTTACACTGAGCCTGTGTCCCTAAATCTCATTTCCTGCCCCCAGAACCTCCTATATACTACAGGACTCCTTCAGGACCCCTCTTGGCCTTACACATGCATAGTCCCAAAGTAAGGAGGAAATCACTTTTGTGGAGCCACCCTTGACTCATGGGGGATAAAAACACTAGGAAAAGGCTCCTTTCTTTCATCTTCCACGACAGTTTTCAGGTGCATCTTCCACAGAACATTCTGGAAGAATCAAGCACTGGCCACCTTGACAGCACATCCTTGTGTTAGTTTTCCCTCTTACCCTGTTCCACATGCCATCCCTCATTCCTACCCTCATATCAATTCCCTGCACCCAGATGTTTGTCTCAGATTGCATCTGGGTAGGGGGACAATCCCTGGGCCCCCTCTGTGTCCCTGTGTCCCCCTGTGCCTAACAGTCATTTCTCTCCAAAATCAACCACCACTATGTCCATGTAATGCTTCGTGGGTGGCAAGGGACATTGCCAAGCATGGTCTCATTTTGAGCTGCACAGTACATTTCAGGGTGAAGATGAAGAAATTCAAGTTCAAGGTCCTGCCTAGGGTCACAAAGCCAGTAGATGGTCAAAGTGAAAGGCTAACCCAGTTCTCTTCTCTGCCCCAGCTGCCCCCCACATCGGCCTCTCGCAAAGGCAGGCCTAGCAGGAAGTGCCTCTGATTGCCAAGCTTTCAAGTCTTTTGCGGCCACAAATTTTGCAGTGAAGGAAACTGAAGAGTGCTTCTGTCAATGTCCTCTCTTTGCAGAAGTAAACATGTCCTTGTCCTCCTCGGGGCCATGCTGTTCTTGGCATCTTTCACCGCCACAGCTCTGCTCACACTGGCTTACTCCCTTCCGGTCGCAGCTCCATCAGAAGTGAGGTAACCCACGGTTCCCAGCCTTCCCTCCCCTCGGAAGGGCCAGGACCTCCCAAGGAGGCTGCCCAATGAGGGCCAGGCTGTTTGTGCTGTGTGCATTGGCTCATGGAAAAACTGGGTGGGAAACGTTCAGCCTTGATGGGAAAGTTGGTTGCGTTTTTGTTTCCAAACTTCTCAACCTTTCAACTTGCGCTGGGGGCCTTCTCTGAGTACCGGGACCGCACTGCTGCCCATTGAAATGTTTCTTGGAGGAAAGGAGCGCCCCCACGTGGCTGTATTGGGTTTCTCCTCCCGTGGCCGACTTGCAGCCTGGAAGCTCCAATTATTGGCCCGAGACAGAAATTTAAGGAAGTTGGGGTTTATCCCTTCAAGGTCACACGGCTACTAAGTGGCATGGGTGTGAGTGGAACCTAGGACCTTACTCACTATTCTATTTTGCCTCCCCGGTGAGGTATATATAACGATTTTTCTTTCTAACCACCCTGTGTATCACACAGGACCAAGTGGTCTGATTTCCTATGAATCTATTCTCAATGCAGCAGGCAGAGTGACACAAATGGAAATCAGACACTGTCGGTCCTCTGCGCCTCCGTGCTGACTCTGGACCAGCCACATTAGCTTTCTAACCTTCACACACCAAGCAGGCTCTCTCCTCAGGCCTTTGCACTTACTGTTCCCTCATACTAGAATGCTTTTCCTTTAAATCCCAGATCGTGGCAGGGCTCGCTTCTTGGGTTCCTGCAGGTGTCAATGCAGCCTGACCTCTTGATGTAAAATAGCCCAGAGCCCTGACTGGCACATTGTGCTCAACATGTATTTGTGAGGGGAATGAATGAATGAATGAACGAACCAGTGAATGAATGAATGAAGACACCCCAGGTTTTTCTACTAGGGGAGCGCCATGCCCTTCCTGTCATATCACGGGCCCCTGCAGGCACTACCAAGTGACTGAGGAAGAGGTTCATTCCCATCTAGTCCCGGGGTCCTCAACTCTGGAAGCCCATGAGAATCCCCTGGGGATATTTTAAATCCCACTGATGTTTCCAGCAAGCACCATCTCAGACCACAATCTCCGGGGATGTGGCCCAAGCAACTGAATTTTGTAAAACCTTCCCTGAAGATGCTCACTCCTGAAAACCACGCTTTCTGAGCTCTCCTGTTGTACCAGCTACCAGAAACAGCTACTTAAAATGAATACAGTCATTGCATTTCCTTGGGGTCCAGTGGGTTGAGGCCCAAGGGAATTTGGAACTTTAGCCAGCCAGCTGTGGCATAAGGCAGGGTCATGAGGGTACTGCTTCTAGGTCATTACTGAGGAAATGGACAGATGTACCCCAAATTTTCCTGTGGATTTGCCGATTGTCCCAATGGACATCTGAGAGATTCGTCTTTACATGTCTAGCTCAAACATAACCTTGGCCTTATGTTCTTTTGTTTTTCAGTGAAAACGTGACCTTGTTGTACTTCTCTGAGTACTATACGAAGCCCTACTGCCGATTCGGACCCTTCCTGGTGGGCCTCTTTCTGAGCATTTTCATGCACCAAAACCACCAGGCAAATATTCTTAAGACCAAGGTAAGGTTGCCCCCATAATTCACTGTAAGGGCTGCATCTGCTTCGGACTGGAGTGGCCCATTTGGCCAGGCTCTTACAAGGTCATGGGCAGGAAACAGTCTGCTCAGTACTTTTTCGTGTTATGTTGTGTTAGTAATGTCTCTTGGTGCTGGAGAATAAGAGAGACCTTATCTTCTTGTGAAAGCCTGACTCTCTGCTTTCTTCACGGAGCTCCTTTAAGAAAGCTCTGGAATTGGAGCCCAGTGGTGGTCCACCCATTGGAGGCTTGGTACAGACCCAGAGAAATCACTGACACGGGAAAAATACACCCAATGAGATTGCTATGGCGAGGCTCTATTCTGAAAGGGCGTAGCTACTCATTTTTTTCATCGTTACTTTTTTTTAAAGTTAATTATTTTGAGAGACAGAGAGAGGAGGAGGGGCAAAGAGAGAGGGGGAGAGAGAATCCAAGTGGGCTCCAGAGCCCAATGCGGGGCTTGATTCCGTGAACCATGAGATCATGACCTGAGTTGAAATCAAGAGTCAGGTGCTCAACTGACTGAGCCACTCAGGTACCTCCGTAGTTACTTTTTTAATAACTTTAAAAAAATGTTTATTTATTTATTAAAAAATTGTTTTTTCTTAACGTTTATTTATTTTTGAGAGAGAGAGACACACACACACACACAGAGCATGAGCAGGGGACAGTCAGAGAGAGAGGGAGACACAGAATCTGAAGCAGCCTCCAGGCTCTGAGCAAATGGTCAGCACAGAGCCTGACACGGGGCTCGAACCCTGTGAACTGTAAGATCATGACCTGAGCTGAAGTCAGCTGCTTAACCAACTGAGCCACCCAGGCGCCCCTTATTTATTATTTACTTATTAAGAGAGAGAGGGAGAGCACGTGTGAGCATGTGCAGTGGGAGGGGCAGAGAGAGGGAGAGACAGAATCCCAAGCAGGCACCACGCTGTCAGCAGAGCCCAACAGGACCCTCAAATCCATGAACTGTGAGACGTGACCTGAGCCAGAATCGAGAGTCGGACGCTTAACCCTCTAAACCACACAGGTGTCCCCCTCGGTCCCAGTTAGTTTTTATTAGCATAAGCTCCTTGGTTTCTGTAGATAGGATTCCTGGTCAGATTCACTGCTTCCATCTGGGAATCAAGACGTGAGGTATCCAAGGGGTAAGAAGCTCTTACTTTACCTTGCAGGTAGAAGTCCTTCACTGACTCTGGTTCACCAACCAACCTCAATTCTCAAACCGGAAATCTGGGTTCATCTTGGACATGTCTTCTGCATTGACCACTCCTCCCATGTGATCTTCCACCAATCCCTGCTGATCGCTTCTTCTGCTGTCCTCTCTTAGCTTGTCCATTGACCTTGTTGAAGCTCTTCTCCCCTCTCAATCTCAAATCTACACTTGGGGCAATCTATTTATGACACTAGCTGGCCTTGCCCTTGAACTTTGCTTAAGTTTTTCATGTGGGTTTCATTGACCCACAAGACGGTGAAGGTAGAACATGTCTGACTTACCTCTGATTCCCCACCATCTGGTTCTGAAACCACTGAAGGTGCTCAATAAGTGAACAAATGAAGGATAGTTTGCTCTTCAGTGGATGAAAGGCCATGAGGTCCCTTGCACTCCTAGGGTGCAGTGCTAGCCCCAAATCTCCTCTTAGGCCCTACTTTTGTCTGTCTAGGTCTTGTGGGAACCTCGCCTAGATGTTCCAGAAAAGAGGCCCTTGTCTTTGGAAAATCTTGCATTACTCATGGTAGGAACAAGAGACAGGGCTTCACCAGGCACAAGGGCTATGTGACTTTTCCTATAGGCTCGAGTTCTGATATTCCTGTGTGGATGCACAGTTCAGTTGTAGATTACACCAGAGTGCCATTAAAGAGGTGCTTCAGTGTCACCCAAGTTACATGGTACCCAGCAGCAGAGGTGAAACCTAAGATAAGGGCAGAACATTATCTTATTGTATTTTACTTTATTTGTTTTGTTTCATTTTATTTTAGAGAGGGAGTGAGTATGCTTGAGTGGGGAGATGGGCAGAAGGAGAGAGAGAATCAAGCAGTCTCCACACTCAGCATAGAGCCTAATGTAGGGCTCAATCCCATGACCCTGGGATCATGACTTGATCTGAAACCAAGAATCAGAAACTTAACTGACTGAGCCACCCAGGTGCCCCAAGGACAGAGAGTTTGTGAACCACTCCAAAGGCTGAGTCGGGACCAAGGAGCATAGAGCCAAAACACAAGTCAAGCTGAGCTGGAGAAACAAGGTAGAAGGTATGGGCAGACCAAACAGAAACCTCTAGAAGCCAGAAAATAAGGCCACAGAGTCCGAGCTGGAGGCAGCAGGGGGCCTCTACCATGTGCTGGGCATGAGATGCGGCAGTGTGCATTGTGTGTGAAAATGTGAAGGGGATCCCAGCCTAAAAGAGGGGGCTTGTGGAGAGCCGCTGAGGAAATGCCTTTCCTCGCACGGAGCCAGAGCCTACCTACCGCAGGAGTGTGAGGCCCGGGAGGGGAGAGCGTCCCGTCAGAGACAAGACGGTAGACTGATGAGACGCTAACTCGGTTCAATGGAGACGCCATTATAGCAACCTGGGAACTGCACCTTAGAAGCAAGAGAGACTCTTGGAAGACCGGTCTGGGTCTAAAAGGGTCACGGTACGTGACCTAAAATCTAAGACGTTGACCTGAGGCCCATAGTAGAATTTAACCCACGGGGCTGTTTTCTGAGCCGGAGAGTTCTCCATTCCCCCACTCCTTCTGCTATGTTCTGAGCCCAGTGACTAGGGTGCAGCCCAGGCACGGACTGGGTGCCGGAGGCCCGTGAGTTGTTGGTGGGGACAGAACCAATCACGGAACCTGACTAGGTTAAGGAACAGAATGGGAGATCGTGAGCGGGTTCCAACCTTATCTTTTCTTTTTTCCCTTTTTTTTAAACTTTCATTTGATAATGATTTGGGATTCATGGCGATTTTGTGCCATGGAGATTTGTGTAACCACCACCGCCACAAGCAAGTACAGAACTCCGCCGTCATCACAAAGATCTCTCTATGGTCACACACCTCAGAGTGACCCCTAACCCAACCCGTCATAACCAGTAATGTGAGCCTTCTATTTTAGTGAAATTTTGGGCTCCAATTGAGGTTTACAAATAGATACCAAACGTGACAATAGTAACACAAAAAAGTAAATTAGTGTCAAACGAAGCAAACACACAATGGCGGGAATGAGCTTGACCGGTGCCTCTGCTTTCCCCGTAGACGCAGGCCCTGCTGGGCTGGACTTGCTCCCTGTCCACCCTGTTCGCAGTGGTCGCGCTGGCATACGCAGTGGACGATGCGTCGGCCCCCTCTTCGCTGGCCGCCGCTCTGTACCAGGCCCTCCACCGGACCCTGTGGGCCGCAGCCGTGGGCTGGGTCGTGTTTGCGTGTCAGGAAGGCTATGGAGGTACGACGTGCTGCGGGCCGAGGGGGTTGCTCACAGGTTCACACTGTGTCCCTTCAAAGGTGACAGATGTGAAGACACAGTGTACATGGTGTACATGGAGGGGCTTTTTATTTGTTGTTGAATGACTGACATTGACTCAAAGACATCCATTTGTTTATATCCTGGGGGACCCCGCCCCCATATTCTGTTTAGATTTTTACACTGGCTTATGTATAAATGCAGGTTCTGAGAGGAAAATCTGTAGCCTCTCCAATGAAGCTAGTTCAGAAGTTGGAGGACAACAAAGAGGGTCATATAGTGAGAACAAAATACCAGTGACACAGTTGTGGTCACACCCACCCTGCGCCTTGGTCTCCTTATGGGAGGGTGTAGACCGAACAGTTCCCAAGATCCCCTTCAGCCCTGTGGTAGGCAGGGTGGCTGTCTAGTGAGCCTGGCTCTCACTGTGGACAGTCAAGCAGAAAAGGGGCTTAAATGGAAAGAAAGGGATTTTCTTCAGATTAGAAATGTCTATGCAAGTCACCTGATATTATTTCCTTTTCTTTTCTGGTTGGCATGAGGTAGGAACTGGAAGCTTGAGGTGTCATAAAATGACAGGAGAAAGGCTGGCAAGAACCATCCAGAACAAGTTCTGGCCCCACACTGCCCAGAGGCCCAAAGGGTTGGAAATAGAGTCAAGTGGAGCCGTGACACCTTTATACCCTAGGGAGAGAATCAGGTTGAGTTTGTTTAATTTTTTAATTTTTTTAATGTTTAGTTTAGTTCTTTTTGAGGGAGAGAGAGAGAGAGAGAGACAGAATGTGAGTGGGGGAGGTGCAGAAAGAGAGGGAGACACTGACTCCAAAGCGGGCTCCAGGCTCCGAGCTGTCAGCACAGAGCCCAAGGTGGGGGGGTGGTCTCGAACTCACTAACTGAGATCATGACCTGAGCCGAAGTCAGATGCTTAACCAACTGAGCCATGCAGGCACCCCAGTCAGATTGAGTTTAAAGTTTAGCCAGTGAACTCAACCCAGTTCGTGTCAGCAAAGGTGTTTGGGACTCATGGTTTAAGGAAGAAAATGATAAAATGCTCATAACAACTCCTGCTGATTCAGCACAGGCTCATGCTGGCCCCATGGAGAATGTCAGCCATATGATCCTGGGTGACGCTGGCCACGCCCCTATGGGTACAGCTATAACGTGCTCTTTCTCTGTGGGAAAGATGGCATCTGGAGATGAAATTAGAAGGTCACACAGCTCGGTAGTGGTTGAGCTAGAAAATGAACCGCCGACTGAGCACAAAGCAAATGCCCAAAGCCCATGATCGTCATTTCTGTGCAATAGAACCCCTTTCAGATGGTTGATTAATAACAATTTTTTTGAATTTGATGAGTGTATAATGGTGACGGATTTGTTCTTTAATATTTTGATTTTAAAAACTTTTTCTTATATGGAGAAATGATGTTAAACAAGAAATGGGCTGCATTTTCTCTGACGGATGTATTTGCATTTCTGGGCAGCTGTTTGAATCACAGGACCCCACCTGACACTGCTCCCACCAGTGACAGTGACCATAAACTGTCCCCAGAGCCTTAGAACATAGACAAGTACTCTCCCTGTCCTGGCACAGGCTGCCCAGGATATGGGGGTAACATCGCACCATTCTTGGCTAATGTAAAAGTCATGCTAAATGAAGAATGACCTGCTGGAGGGAGGTCTTAGGTCAAATTAGAAGATTAACCAAATTTGGGGCACTTGGGTGGCTCAGTCGGTTGAGTGTCCGACTCTTGATTTTGGCTCAGGTCATGATCTCATGGTTTGTGAGATCAAGCCCGGCATCAGGTTCTGCACTGATGGTGCAGAGCCTACTTGGGATTGATTCTCTTTCTCTCTCTCTCTCTCTGCTCTCCCCCAGCTCTCTCTCTCTCTCTCTCTCTCTTTCAAAAATAAATAAATAAACATTACTAAAAAACAGAAGATTAATCAAATTTGGGGCACCTGGGTGGCTCAGTCAACTGACTGAGTCACCTGAAGACTTAACTCTTGATTTTGGCTCAGGTCATGATCTCACCATTTGTGAGTTCAAGCCCCATGTTGGGCTTTGTGCTAATAGTGCAAAGCCTGCTTGGGATTCTCTCTCTCTCTCTCTCTGCCCCTCACCCAGTCACATTTGCTTGCTCTCTCTCCCTCTCTCTCAAAATAAATAAATATTTTTTAAAAAGATCAATCAAATTTGCAGCATTATCATTACAGTGGATTTAAATGCTATCAATTATTTGGGTGCCTGGGTAGCTCAGTTAGTTAAGTGGCCAACTTCAGCTCAGGTTATGGTCTCACAGTTCATGAGTTTGAGCCCCGTGTCAGTCTCTGTGCTGACAGCTCAGAGCCTGGAGCCTGCCTCAGATTCTGTGTCTCCTTCTCTCTCTGCCCCTCCCCTGCTCATGCTCTGTCTCTCAAAAAAAAGTAAATAAACATTTAAAGAAAAAATTTTAATGCTATCAATTATTATCCTGAGTATGGACAATACCTCTGTTAATCCAGGTGATGGACAAGTCCTTGGATGCATTCTTGAGTGATATCTATTTTCAAAGTGTGTTCTCATTACCCAATCACAACTACAGGTGTGACTGATGGTCCAGGTTTGCATTTCCAGTGCTGTAAAACAGCAAGATTGGCTAGCAGGTAAAGGTAGGAGGTGATGGGCGAGAAGCAATTCTAGAAAATATGTGTCCACCCGGAGACCTAAAGAAAAGTATGTCTATAAAGGAACATTTTAAGAAGTATTCACTGAGACTCTCAGGGTGAGAAGGGGCCTCGATGCCTCAAACCATCTTTCCATCATCTCAGTCAGGGCCAATGTAGACCATGCGGGTTTGGTTCCACACAAAGTCATGTTCTGCTGGGTTGTCAGAGTCATCTTCTGACCATGTGACTTCCCCAGTTAAACCCTTTCAGTGGTGCCCTCTCTCTTCAGGGGTCCTCAAACTTTGGTAATATATGGACCCATTCCAAACGAATAAGAAGTCTTTTGGATCCTTAGTATTGGCTTAAATTATTTTAATTCTAATTTTACCTAAACAGGAGTATACATAAATCTAGACATACATTTGTATGCATATAGCACATAAATTTATAAAGCCAAACCAAATTTATAAAGTAACCATAAAAATGGGGCACTGGGGGGCACCTGAGTGGCTCAGTTGGTTAAGCATCCAACTTAGACTTAGGGCATGATCTCATGGTTTGTGGGTTCAAGCCCCATGTCAGGCTCTGTGCTGTCAGCTCAGAGCCTGAACCCTGCTTCCGATTCTGTGTCTCCCTCTCTCTCTGCCACTCCTTCTGTACACACTCTAACTCAGTCTTTATCAAAAATAAATAAACATTAAAAAAAAATTTTTAAATGGGTCACCTGGCTGGCTCAGTTGGTGGAGCATGCCACTCTTGATTTTGGGTTTATAATTTGAGCCCCATGATGAGTGTAGAGACTTTTAAGTGTGAAGACTTAAAAATAAAGTCTTCAATGAAATAATAAAGTAACCATAAAACTATAAAACCAACAAGGTCTGAATTAACAACATTAATGTGATTAATAGTTGACTGGGGCCAACTGTAACTCATGATGTGAACAGGATCTTGCTTTAAGGATGTTCTTTTGTGTTTGGTTTACCTGTGTGGCATGGGCTCTTTGATGACTTAATTTCCCTATAACTATATGGTTTGTTCCCCAGTAATGTCTTGGTTGATCTTATCCCTTGGCATTCACTCGGGGGTGAACATATCATTTGTCTGTGAGCCCGTCTCCATTTATTCTCTCAATCTATAAAATACTGAACGCTTGCTTCATGCCAAGTGCTATTCAAGTGGCAGAGGACATAGCAATAGACAAGAAACAAATCTCTCTCTTGTAGAAGATCAGAACGGGGTAGGGGACATAGACCAGGAGACTCTAGTAAGCTGAATAATGGCCCCAAATGTATCAGGTCCAATTGGGACTCTGCAGACACGACGGTGGCAGTCATGAGCGTGGGAGATGGGAGATTGTTGTGGACTATCCAGGTGGGCCCTAAATGCAGTCACGTGTATCCTTAAGAGAGGAGGATAGAAGGAGACTCACAGAGGAGACAGTGATATGAAGATGGAGCGGAGAGAGATTTGAAAATGCTGCTGTTGTTGGGAGTGGCCATAAGCCAAGGAATGTCAGAAGCCCTGAGAAGTTGGAGGAGATGAGAAATGGCTTCTCCCCTAGAGCCTCCAGAGGGAATGTGATGCTGTCAACAGCATGATTCAGCCATACTGGTTTTGGACTTCTTGTCTTCAGAATGATGCAAGAATGAATTGTTGTTTTGAGCCAAAATATTTGTGCAATTTGTTGCAGCAGTCGTAGGAAACAAGTCTAGGGCCATGTTAAGTAAATACATTTATAATTCCAGTGTGGATATAGATAGTGAATAAAAATAAAGCGGGGATGGGAGGGTAATTGGGGTAGGCGCGTGTTTGCAAATATGCGGTAAAAAGCATTGCAGGCAAAGGGGATGGGGTGGCAGAGGTCTCAGGGCTGGAATGAGCCCGATGGGTGGGAGGAACAGCAAGAGAGTGAGACGGGAATCAAGGATCAAGGTGAGCGAGAGATGGGAATGGGAACACAGAGGAAAGTAGCAGCCAGGTCATGCAGGGTCTTCAAGGCCATGGGGAAGGATTAGATTTTATTTTAAAAGTCACGTAATATAATCTCACCTGTGATTTAAAAGAGTATTCTGGATGTTGCCTGGGGACTGGAGAGCAGCAAGAACGAGAGCAGAGACCAACGGACCCGTCAGGAAGCTACTGTACAGGTGCACGGAGGAGGAGCTTGTGGATTTGATGGGGGCTTAGTGGAGAAAATGGGGAGAAATGGTCTGATTTGAGATAGATAGTTTTAAAGATGGATTGGCAGCACTCTGTGGGATACGGGAGAAGAAGGGGATCTGGGGCGGCACCAGAGATTTTGTCCTGAGCAACTGACTCAACAGTGATGCATGACTGAGCACTTGACATGAGCCTCGTGCAAAGCAGAAACAGAAGTTTTTTCTTTTCTTCTTTTTCTTTTCTTCCTCCGTCCCTTCTTTCCTCCCTCCATCCCTTCCTCCCTCCCTTCTTCCTTTCTTCCTTCCTTAATTTCTGTCCTCTCTTTCTCATCTTTTGTGGGTTAAAACAACAGAAATCAATTCCCTCATAGTTCTGGAGACTAGAAACCCAATAACAAGGTGTTGGCAAGGTCCTTCTGGAAGCCCCGAGGAGGGATCTGCTCCATGGCTGCCAGCAAGCCCTGAGTTCCCGGCCCGGAAGTGCGTCACTGCAGTGTCTGCCTTGTCTTCACATGGCTCTCTCGCCCTGCCTCTCCCCTGTGTGTCAGTGTTTCCCCTTCCGTCTCTTATAAGGACATTCGTTTTTGGATTTGAGGCCCACTCTAGACCCGGACAATCTCATCTCGAGTTTCTTACCGGCATCACATCTACAAAGGCCCTTGTTCCAAATAAAGCCCAGCTCTGTGGATAGCGCTTTTGGGAGACCTCTAGTCACCCCACTATAGACGGGAGTAAGTCCTCTGCAGAGAGGGATTCCTCATTGTACTCAGCTTTAATTAACGTAAATTAAATAGCCCCAAGTGGGTAGTGGCTACCGTGTGGGACAGCACAGTTCTAGAAGTTATGGAATATTTGTCCCGAAAAGGACCTACAAGTTGACCAGACGCAAGCCCCTCAGGAATAGGCGACGAGTCTGAGGCCAGGCAATGTGACTGTCTTGTCCCAGGGCCCAGCAGCTCCCGCGCTGCGCCTTGAGCCAGAACCCAGGCCCGTGGAGGGACTCGGCACCTTGTTTTCCATGTGGAGTGTTTTGTGCTCGGGGCTGGAAATCACACTAAGGAAGTAAACTGACTGTAAGCTCTATGTTAACAATTCCTATATTTTCTTATTCCTGCAAAGGGAAGTATTTCTTGTTTTTGTTTTGTTGTGGGCACTTCTCTTAAAAATTAGAAGAATAAAGACCTTCTTCGAAGCTCAGACGCACAGGTGCACCCCTCCCAGCGGGACCCGCCCAGAGTCAGAGGAGCTGGTGGCTCCATGAGTTATGCTGTCCATACCCTCCAGGGCTGGTGAACCGGCTGCTTTCCTGCCAGATCTGGGCTTTCCTGGCCAGCATCAGTTATGCCTGCTACTTGGTACATCCGATTCTCATCATGCTCTACAATGGACTTCAAGAAACGCTCATTCACTACAGCGACACCAACATGGTGAGTGAGTCCCTGCACTCCACTCTCATGGCTCTACTGTCCCTTTTTTGCTGGAGCAACCAAGCAGCCCACTGGCTTGGGGAGAGGCTTGTTTCATTGTGGTGCTTGCTAGGAGCCTGCTGTCCATTGTTTTCTTGGGGGGGGGGGCTGCTTTGGGATAATATCTTTCTTCGATTTTAAATATCTTATTTTTTAAGTTTATTTTTATGTATTTTGAGAGCAGGAGGGGGAGGTGCAGAGAGAGACCGCAGAGAGAGAATTCCAAGCAGGCTCTGCACTGTCTGCACAGAGCTCAATGCGGGGCTTGAACTTACAAACTGTGATATCATGACCTGAGCCAAAATCAAGAGTGGGATGCTCAATTGACTGAGCCACCCAGGCGCCCCTACTTGATTTTTAATGTTCAGAGCAGTTGGTCTTATGGATCTAGATCATACAGCCAGGACAATGACTTTTAAATCCAAACACAGTGCAAATCTGGTAGTAGGATTGCGTCCACGCTGCCCCTCTTTCTCTCCAGTTCTATCTTTTCTCCGGACACTGTTTGCTGACTGTCATCACGGGGCTGGCCCTGACGCTCTTCATTGAGAAACCATGTCAGGAGCTGAAGCAGTACCTGTTGGGACCAATGCCTGCTGGGCCATGAACATTCTGGTAAAACTTGAAACAATGTCTGGGTTTTTTTTTCTGCTGGTGATGGGCAAAAGTAGACATGGCCTCGTTTATGTAACAAATGCTTGTGTTCCCACAAAGGGGTGTGAATTCTGATTTTGTGAATGCTTAAGATATACACATTCTCTGTGCTAATGCATTAAAGAGCTCCGAGTGTTTGCTATATAAAAGAGTTCTGCGATAGCCTATCTGGTAGCATAATAGTCACCTTTTAGATAAAAAACAAAACCATCTAGATTTGTGGTGTCTTGTTCTGCGTGTACTTTCTATACCCATGATCATAGGAAAACATCAAATCTAGTGAATTTAATGCACTTTTGGGTTAGCACGTTCACATTTCTTGGTAAAATCACAGTATGTAGTTTTTTACATCATAATTATCTCTGTGTTATTATGATACCTTTGTAGACTTGTAACCTTATCCTGGGGCCTCAGGACTGTATGGCCCACTAGCGCGCACAGTTCATGGGTGTGCTGTTACAGGCCTTCCGAACATTGTCTATTTTACAACACGGTCCCCGTTATGGGTTGAATGTGTCCACCGACAAAGATACAAAGTCCTAATCTCTCATACCTTAGAATGTGACATGTTTGGGGGGTTAGCGTTTTTACAGAGGTAATCAAGTTCAATGAGGTCATGGCAGGAGGTGGCTCTAATGCAGTGTGACTGGTGTCCTTGTAAAACAGGGAAATCTGGACATAGAGACAGACATGCACAGAGGGACAATGTGAAAACAGACAGGACTAAGCCAGCCATCTACCAGCCAAGGAACACCAAGAATCTCCGGCAGACACAGAAGCTAGACGAGCAAGGAAGGACTCTCCCCTAGGGTCTCGGAGAAAGCAGAGCCCTGCCTACACCTTGAGTTAGGACTTCCAGCCTTCCAGAACAGGGAGGGGGTTGACCTGTTGTCAATCAACCAGTTTATGGTACTTTGTTACAGCAACCCTAGTAAAGGAATACAGTTCCTCAACAAAACTCCCCAACAGAGAAAAACGAGATCCTAGTCAACAGCTTCCATCCCAGCTTCTTGGTTTCCAGGGAGGAGGCCTAGAAATGGAGAGATTTATTAGGCCAGGGTGTGCAGGTTCTCAGGCTGGTGTTCCTTCCTGAGTGTGTGATTTCACATTAACGATCCCTCCTTACATATGCTTAACATCACTTATTACACTCCCTTTGTATACTTAATAAATAAAGAATTTATTAACAATCATGGGGCTATGAGGAGCTAATTAGCACGGAATTCTCCCCATCTGTGTCTGTACTGTTTCTCTCCAAGCAGATCTGCTAAGATGACCCCTGGAGGGTGGGGAGGGCCACCAGCCTCACATCCTTTGACCGGGCTTTTGACCTTGTCCTTTTCCACCCAACCCTGGGGAGCCTCATCTCCTGGAGGCCTGGTCTATTCTCCTGGCAGAATCTGACCTGAGCCAGGAGACAAGTCCCTGCCTGGCACCAAGTTGGCTTTTTGGGTTACCTCCAAGTTCATGGAGTTCTTTGGGAGCCCTCTGGTGGCTGATCCGGCACCTCTGACTTAATTAAGCCTCTGAGGAGATCTGTGCATTTACAGGAGGAAGGAACGCTACCATCTGGGCAGATTCTGGTGGGAGATGACTTGTCTGTCAACATTGCTGGGCAGTCAGATTGCCAAGTGCTTCTGGTTATGAGGCTAGAAACCCAGGGCCATGGAAATAGCTTTCGTAATGACTAGTGACATTGCCTTTGAAAGTGTTTTTTTTTAATACGGAAAAAAATACCCTCTCCACTATTGCAATTTCATAAAATATAAAGTAGGGATAGAGAAATCCAATTTCGTTCTGGCTTTTGTTTCGATCTGGAATTCCCTAGGAGTTTAAGATTTATAGAATATGTGGAACTTCTTTGGATCCTGAAACAAACTGTAAAAAAGCATATGGCATTTAAGAGACAGTTGGAAATTTGAGCACTGCCTGGATATTCGATGATATTAAGGACTTACTGAGGTTTTCGTGTGATAGTGGTATTGTAGTCGTTTGTTTTTTTAAGAGCCCTTATCTTTCAGCCACATACTGAAATATTTATAGACAAAATGATAAAAATCTAGTATTTACCTCAAAATAATATCAGGAGGAAGAGGACGTGATGAAACAAGATTGGCCATGTAGTGATCATTTTTGAAGCTGGGTGATGGGTATGTGGGAACTCATTAGACTGGTTTTTTCCCTGTTTTTATATATAATAAACTGAAGCAAATTTAAAGAGGCACCAACATCAGCTGGAGCAAGCATCAATTGATGGTGCCTCCTCTAGTTCTCCGTAAATTCTTAAATGTATGTTTCCTCCCCACACACTAACCCGCGGACAGGTCACATGGACTGTAGAGTCACCCCCAGCAGATTTAAAGGAACTCCAGCCCTTAAGTTCGTCCTGACTGGTCTTGGGAGAGTCCGGGGACATCTCGCTGGTCTTGTAAACACCTGGACCCTCCTTGTTCCTTTTCTAGAGGGCTGGCGCTCCACTGCGCTGCCCCTCCCCCACCCCGCCTCAGAGGGCCGGGAGTGCTGTTCCTCCGGGTGCCTCCTATACTTCCTCTCCCCATTCCACCCTCCAAAGCATGCCGCCTTCTCCTCCGACCTCTCTGGGCAGGATGTGGGCTGGGCCGGCTCGGTGCTCAGACCACTGAGTCCGTCCAGAGCACAAATGGTCTCCATAAATGCCAAAAGCAGATAAGCCCCCTCTGTCGCGCCCTGTGCCATCTCTGCTTCCTCATGTAGGCTTTGATGCGGCGCTAAGTGCTCCGCATGCTTTTACAGAAACTGCTCTTGCAGATTTTCCTTATTCTAATAGAGGTCGTTCTCCCTTGGGTGCACCATGAGCCGATGGGCGCTGGGATGGATAGTGATCTGGGGGATAGTTTTCCCCCTTTACGTTTGTGCTGTTCACCACTAGCCCCGACCACCATGGCTGGCACACAGTAGGCGTTCAATAAATGGCTGATGCCGTGATGGAATTAATCCCTTCTCTTTGTAGGTGATTTCTTTTCCAAGAGGCGTCTCATGCCTACAGGCAGGCACCTCTCAACCAGGTCTTAGATATGTCCAGTTTGATAAGAATCTTATCTCCAAATGGCCCAACCAGACCCCGTTCCTCTGAAGGTCAAAGCTGGGAGGCTCCAAAGTACTTTTAAAAAGGTGAGAAGCTTTTAGAACTATAGTCCATAGACCCCAATTGGGATTGAAACAATGCTGGACTGATATATGCTCAGAGGCAGCCGTTTTTGGTGGCCTTCCATATTCCTGTCCCCTCCTCCCTTGCTAAATGAACTCTGACCTTTCAGCATCCACATGCCCCGGGCAGGGGGGCAGGGGGGCAGGGGGGCAGGGGAGGGGGAGCCCCCAACCTCGTAAAAGCCGATTTTGGTGCTTTTGCTGGTGATTGGGCCAAATGTGGTCATGTGACCCGGCTCTGACCAATGAGACTAAAGGAGGAGTGTGTGGGGGGCTTCTGGGAAAGACTGTCCTCACGGAAGCGGGTGGGGGTTGGGGGCGTGCAGGAGAACGTCCTTCTTGTCCTCACGTCCCTCCGCCTTGTGGGGATGGTGTGGCAGCATCCTGTGAACAGGAAGGCGGGCAAGGCTGGCACACGGAGGCCTACAGAGGGACAGAGGGACGCCGGGCAGACTTGAGGGGGGCGACACGGTACTAAAACCAGAACATTGAGGAACGGTCTGGACGTTGTATCCTGAAGGCTCGCAGGACTTGACCCTCCGGGTGGAAGACTGGAAGTTGCTTCTCTGGGGAACCTGACGGGCCCAAGACCGAAGCCCGAGAACTACTGACAGAAAAGCCTGTCCCCAGAGCGTCCTCACCGGGTGCCCTCCAGTGAAGCTCGAAGGGGCCGGGTTCAAACCACAGGCTCCAAGCAGGGTGGCCAGCCCATCCCCGTTTTGTGGATTTGGGCACCGAACCGTCCCCTGACCTGACTCCCTGGGTCGTGGGCAAACGGCGATGCGTGGTCACCGAGCTCGCTTCTGTCAGCGTTGTAGCTCCTCCCTCGCAGTTGTGAGCAGAACGAGGTCCCCACACACCTGAGGAATGTCTTTAACATCTGGGTGACCGTCTGAAATGAACCCACGGAGCAAAGGAATTTGGAGGCAAGACGTTACACAGGAGACAACAGAACTGTCACTGTCCTTGAGGAAAGATACTGTCTCCGCTAAAGATGCCAGGACAAAGGAGTGATTCTTCTTTTGTTCAGTCATTCAGGCGATAACTGAATGTGGCTAATAGCCACCTGTTTGTAAGGACTTCAGGACCAGTAACGTGAATGTCACACATTGTCGTGAGGGGCTGTCGTCTCTTAGGGCGGCCAGAGCAGGAAGCCATGGCCCGGAGCTGCGTGTTGCTGTGGACTGAGGAGGGGACAAAGTGCTGGGTATTTCAGCGACTGTGTAGCACATGGAGATGATTATTACTTAAAATGGCGGTTGGATTTTTAAAATTTATTGATTATGACTAGGAATGCATTAACATATTCCTTCAAGAAAGAATATAATTTTATTGTATTTCAATAAATACAATAATAAATAATTTGTATTGTTGTATTTCAATAATACAACAATATAATTGTATTGTATTTCAAGACAATAAATCATGGGACCCAAAGGCCCAGCTCCCTGCAGGCAGCCTCCATTCATACTTGGAGGCAAGTGGGCAGTACAATATTTGTAATATTTCATTTTTATTAGCTAAGAGGCTCATAAAACAGTGTCTAATTCTGCACCTTCCCCCCCCCCGTATTAGATGAATTTTTAAATTCTTTTTAAAATGAGGTATAAATTATATATAATAAAATTTACCTTTTAACTTTTTAAAATATTTATTTTTGAGAGAGTGCAAGCAAGGGAGGGGCAGGGACAGAGCAGGGACAGAGGATTCTATCTCTGGGCTGAGCTCTGACAGCAGTGAGCCCGAAGTGGGGCTTGAACTCATGAACTGCAAGATTGTGACCTGAGCCGAATTTGGATGCTCTACCGACTGAGCCATCCAGGTGCCCCCCAAAATCCACCTTTTCTAAAAGTATATACTTTCAGGGGCACCTGGGTGGCTCAGTTGGTTAAGCGTCCCACTTGAGCTCCGGTCATGATCTCATGGTTCGTGAGTTCGAGACCCGCATCGGGCTCTGTGCTGACAGCTCAGAGCCTGGAGCCTGCTTCAAATTCTGTCTCCCTCTCTGTCTCCCTCTCTCTCAAAAAATGAATAAACATTAAAACTTTTTAAAAAGTGTACACTTAGGTGAGTTTTAACAAATGCGTATACTCACCCCAGCCCATAGCAAGTGTCTCCCAACTCTATAGTTCTGCCTTTTCCAGATGCATTTATTTTAAAATGTTTAATACTTAAAAATAGAAAATATTTCAGACATTCCAAGTCTAAAGAAATGAAACAACCGATAACCCATGTGTCCATTATCTCTAATAAACACAGGTTAACATTTTGCATTTTTCTTTCAGGTGTGTTTCTTTTCGTTTAAAAATAAAACATTGTAAACACAATTGTAGACCTCCTGCGTCCCTTCTTATTTAAGTTTCAGCCATGTTTTTATATGTTTACTAACAACAGGCAGATGTCTATAAATGTTATGCAGTATGTTGTTTTTAAGCCCTGTATAACTAGATCCATGCTGTTAATATCCTTTTGAAATATGATTTTTCCCATTAAACATCGTCTGTCAAGCTGGTCAATTCATTGTTAAATGTTCATAGCGTTTTACTGAGTGCATGGGTGCCTTACATATTTATCCATTCACCAGTTGGTAGGGAGACATTTGGTATGTTTCCAGTTTTTCCATGAATGCAAACATGGTTGTAACAAACTCTGTGTGTGTGTTTCCTCATGGAGATTTGTTAGTTTCCCAGGGTTGTATAGTCAGGAGAGTAATTACGGGGTTATAGAGTATCTGTATATTCAATCTTTGCTGATAATGCTATACAGTTTTCTAAAGTGATTTGCCAATTTTCACGGTCACTAGTGGAGGAAGGGGAGCAGATACCATGAATCAAGACCCTCCCCAACACGTAGTTCTATCAAGCTGTTAAGCTGCTGTTAAATCCCTGATGAATATAAGGTGCTATCCAATTACTTCAATTTGCATTTCTAGGGCTACCAAGGAGGCTGACTGGTTTCCAAGTGTGTAATGGCCCCGCGGGGCTTCTCTTCCAGAGACTGCCTACCGTATCCTTTGCCCATTTTTCTCTTGGGTGTTTGTCTTTTATTATTGAGTCTAAGATGTCCTTTGTTTATCCCAAAGACGAATCTTTTGTTGATGATTTGTGTTGCAAATACTTTCTCCCAATCTGTGGCAACTTGGTATATGATACATGCTGCACATTTTAATATAGGCAAAATTGCCATTTTTTTTCCTTCTGGCTTGAGCTTTTTGAGGTTTTACTCATGAAATCCATAGAAACATATATATTTTTATGTTTTCTCCATAGGGAAAAAGGCTCCAGTAAAAATTCCTGATCTCACTCTACAAGTCCTTTGCTTCTTTGTGAGGTAGATTTGTAAGGTTGGATAAACAATGTAATAAATTTATAAGGTTAGATAAACAAATAGTGCTCCGTGCGGGGAGAGGGGCGATTTTGTCTTCTCAGTGGAGATTTGGCAACATCTGCTACATCTTTGTTGTTCTTCAGCCGGCAGAAGCTGTGGATACTATTCAACACTACAGTGCATGGGCTAGCTACCCCCGCCCCCATCAAAGAGTTATCCGACCAAGTCAATAGCGCCCAGGCCGAGAAACTCTGAGTTTAGAATGATCGCTTTGCTTGCTGAGTTCTCACAAACCAGGAACACTCAGGGACAGAGCCCCACATGGGGGGACTTGGCATTGTGTCTGGGGCCGTCAGCACTGGGTCATTCTGTGTTGAACTTGGCAAATACACCCCAGCCAAGCATGGTAAGTCTACTGCAGGAAATTTGACTGAATCTGCCAAACAACCTGATATTTGCTGACATCACAAGAGAAGGGGGAGGGGGTCCTGTTGGGCTTTTTTCATCAGGTCTTACTGCCATTCCAAAGGACCCGGACATGTATTATTTGTATTTTATGCTGTTTCAAAATGCATACTGTATTTTCCGGTCCCAAACAAATTATGTCTACTTCGTTGTTCATTAAAAAAGTCATGCTGTCAATCTTGACATCATGTCAGTGTGCCTCTGTGTCTTTCTCTGTAAAATGACAGAATTTGACAAGATGAGGGGTTCTCAGGGGCTGGTCTGTGCAGGCTGCTTGCAGCAGAATCACTGAGAAGCTTTTAACAAATACAGGTTCTGAGGATAAACTCCTGGGATTTGCAGGTGGGATGGGACTCAGCAATCTGCACTTTTCTCAAAAATTCCTGACTGATTCTAGTAAGTAGCTAACCATATTTTTAAACCCCTGGACCCAATAGTGATAGGACTTGTCCTATGTCCCAGAGTCTGAATTAATGACACTCACGTGCACACAGCAACTTCTCCAAGACATGCCCAGTCTTTGGCTCAAAGGGAGATTTCTCATGCCCAAAGGACCTCCCTGGGAGTCATAGTTGATCGACCAAGCCATCAGGTAACCCCGGGCCAAAGAAGTCTTCCATAGTGAGTTTATCATGGGGCCTGAGGGCACGGCTCCCTGCAGGCAGCCTCCATTCATACTCAGAGGCAAATGGGCCCTTCCTTTGGGGACTGCATGACCAACAAATGTTTATTTGCTCCTATCACACGCCAGGCACTGTGCTAAGCACCGGGAATACAGTGTTGACAAATACAGAGGCAATTTCCACTCTCTTTGATCTTATAGTATCCCAGGTGAGGGTAATAATAAACAACACCAGACATACCTAGTTACAGCTTAGGTGAGAATTAAGAAAGTCTGACCCTCACTGGGAGGCCGTGGACGGAATCCCTGAGAAACTAGCCTTAAGCTGAGATTTCAAAGACGATCATAGCTGTGGTTAGCAAGGACCATTACATGCCATATACAGTTCTGGGCCCTTGGTAGAAACCAAGGCATGTGATCCCTAAGACAGCCCTCTGAGGTAAGTTTTGTTCTCATCCTCATGTACACATGAGGAAACTGAGGCACAGATAGGTCATGTGCCCAAGGCCACCGCCAGGTGGCGGCACCAAGATAGAAATCTGAACATCTGAGTCCGGAGCCCACACTCTCAACTCCCAAGTTCTGGGGCTTTCAGGAGAGTAGGGTTAGCTGGGGGAGGGGGGAGGCATGAAAAATTCCTTCTAGCAGGTGGGCTGGGAGGGGAGGGACATCCGGAAGCCGGAGTGTAACTGGGGGCTTTGAGGCTAGAAAAGACAGCATGTTTGCACTTGGGCAGGATACCAGGAGGACTTGCGGGTTTCCTCAGTACTTGAAGGAAAATGAGGACCAAGGATGTTTAAGGGAGGACTCCCAAGATCTGGCAATTCGCGGCTCCTTCACATGTGCTGCTTCCCCACAGTGTCCCTCGGTCTCCCTGCACCCACCACCCCCAGAAGGCCCGCTGGCTCCCTCCAGGGTCTGCGAGCACCCTCAGGGACTGCACAGGTCTGGGCCAGAAGCCACGAGATCCTTCTAGAGGTTGGCCGCAATGATTTCTAGATCCGCACTGGGAATGGGGTGGACATGAGCACAGAGAGCTGGTAATTCTTCCTCCGGCATTGAACGAAGCTCCTGGCCTCAGAGAGCCTTCTGGGATACAGAGAAGCCGCACCTTGGGAAATGCCTTCATTTGCAGAGAACGACCTAGACACATGTGCTTCAAGTCGAACAGCCATCAGTGTCCCACGGGAGTAATCCGACCCAGTCTTAGGAGGAAGCATCGCTTGTTCTGATGTCATCCATGCTTTCACTCCCTAAAACCTCGAGGACGGATTTCATCAGGGTCTAGTTTATAAGAGCCAGGAGCCTGGGAAGTGTCCAGGTATTCTATCCTTCACTGCCTGCTCTTGGGAAAGTTGGAGAAATACTATGTAATTTAATTAGAAATACTAGGTAAAATCAAAAAGTCCAAAATGTTGTCTTCCGTCCGTCACGGGCTTGATGTACAGACATCTGGGTGGTGAAGTAACCGCTCCCAGTTTCCGAGAGGTGATGTGTGAGTTGCTCTTTGGTAGGAGGCAGTTGAGCGCGTTGTCATGGCCGCACTGAAAGCGTCAGGAGGCTGGGCGTACCTAAGCATAAGCAAGTATCAGCAGAGTTCCATCGAGGAGTGGGTGGGGAGGCGGGGACAGAGGGACCAGATGGCAATGGCGGTGGCAGCGTCTGCCTGGGTGGCTGCAGGAAGCCGTACAACTGGCTGGGACTGGAGGGAACCAGAAGGCACCTTATCTGCCTTGGGAACGGATTTGCAGGGGGAGCTTCTCTTTCCCCAGGCTCTGCCTCCCCAGCTGGGAGTGTAGGCTCGTGTCCCCTCGGGGACCTCCTCGCTGAGGAGGGGCTGCTGCTGATGTGATCTCCAGCCTTCTGGGCTCCCGTGGCCCACCTCCTTCACAGCAGGGTGACTTCTGGGCTGAAACGCAGGATGCACAGCCCTCTGTTCCGGGATGTGAATACTTCTCCTTTGAATGCTGAGGAGAAACGAACCTGGGTGTGGCTCTTCTGTGGTTTAAGGCTCCACCTTGTAAGTGGTCGGGCTACTGCCCCGCAGGAGGGTTCCAGTCCGATACATCCACCAACGGTGCCTGTGAGAGAGCAAGAGGAGGACCGGAAGCTTGATGCTTCCACCTCTTTCTCTAGCCGCTCAGCGCTGGCTCTCGACAAGGCCGTCCACAAGTGGCGTGCTGGCGGCATGGGAGAGGCTGGCTGGTGGCCACAGAAGGCGCCATCTTGCTCACTGGATTATTAAGTGTCCTGTGCCATGGTGCTCTTTGGTGACAGTCGCATGGGGTGCGATTATTGTCACACCTGGGACTCACTCTGAGAGGATCTCACCTTTAACTCCTCGCCCCCCCTCCCCCAGACGTCCCGCTCCTCCCAAGCTTCTAACCATCCCGTCAAATGGTTAGTGGCTGCCCAGGAATTAGTGAAGAGCCATGTCTGGCCACGTCCACTTTCAGGAAACCCAGAGGATTCCTCTCTCCTACAGGGCTGCTCCGTGGTGGGGTTATGACACTGTATCAGCCTTCTGCCTTGTTTCAGACTGTTGTGTGCAGCCTTCTGCAAACCAGACTCAACTTCTTCTTAGTCAGCTAATCCGAGGGAACCACCCCCCTCCTGTGAGGTCATGACTGAAGGCAGAAAGCAGGGGGGAGCGTGGCTGGAGGTGGTATGCTGGGGTTGTGCAGCATCTGGCCAGCGATTTGGCTGCGCTCCAGGACCTGCTGGTATATTCCATTTCTACTCAGCGATGGCATACCTCTGCATGCATCCAGCCTTATGACTTGCTGGGTTAGACGGTGGGCAATTTATGGGGGACAGCGTAAGGCACATGGCCACTAACACCCCGTGGCCAGGTATTTTTTCTTTACCAGGGTGCAGTACAAAGTTAGGAGCTATTTCTCAAGAGAAAAATATCGATAGCCAGAGAGAGTCTGGCTTGGATCCCTGACCTCAGGGCTTGTCAGGGGACCCACAGAACATCTTGATCCGTCTGCCTCAGGTGTTTGGAGCACCATCGGATCAGCCGGGCGGCAAGGGCCAAATGGCAAGCCGCAATCCCTGGAGAGCCTTCTCTTGCTCAGAACTTTCAGGAGCGGTTCTCAAAGGCTCACCTCAGTGCCATGGGAGCTACTGCCTCTTCTGTGACCAGGAAGTTGCCGGTGAATACGAGTCCTCAGCTTTGCAGCTACTAACCCCAGAGCCAGGCTGCTGGCGCCACGTGGTGGAAGCCAGTATAACCAGGAACCTGCCATGATCAGGACGCCAATCCAGTCAGAGACAGCCATGGCCCGGCAGCTGCTGGGGAGGACCAGACGCGTCCACGAGGGGTCCCAGCAGATCCTATGGGGGCAGCAGAGATCTTGTCTTCCCCTCACTTCTGCCCTCCAAATCACACATGGGGCCCCTGGGTGGCTCAGTCAGTTAAGTGCCCGACTTTGGCTCAGGTCATGATCTCACGGTTGGTGGGTTCGAGCCCCGCATCGGGCTCTGTGCTGATAGCTCAGAGCCTGGAGCTATCTTCAGATTCTATGTCTCCCTCTTTCTCTCTGACCCTCCCCTGCTCACGCTGTCTCTGTCTCTGTCTCTAAAATAAATAAAAACATTTATAAAAATTAAAAAAAACCCAAATCGCACGTGAATGCTTATTGGACAAGATCTAAATCATGGTCACTGGCCATGTTAGTCTCCTAGGGCTGCCATAACAAAATACCAGAGACTGGGGGCTTAAATGACACACATTTTTTTTATTTACTCGTTTTGCTAAATTGAGGAATAACTGATATGTAGTATCATATGCATTTCGGGGGCACCACGCAGAGATTTATTGTTTGTATCTATTGTGGAACAGTCACTGGAGTAAGTCACACTCATCTCCTCAGTAGTTACACATTTTTTTCTTGCGGTGAGGATTTTAATTTTTTTGTTTTTTAATTTATTTTGAGAGAGACAGAGACAAAGTAGGGGAGGGGCAGAGAGAGAGAGAGAGGATCCCAAGCAGGCTCCACACTGTCAGTGCAGAGCCTGATGTGGGGCTCCAACCCACAAAACTGCGAGATGGTGACCTGAGCTGAAACCGAGAGTCAGACACTTACCTGACTAAGCCCCCGGTGCCCCTTGTGGTGAGAATTCCCTCTTCACAACTTTCAAATATTCAGTGCAGCGACCGGCATTTCTCTTCTCACCGTTCTAGAAGCTGGAGATTCAAGAATAAAGTGCCCACAGGTTTGGCTTCTCCTGAGGCCTCTCTCCCCCTGCGGCTTGTCAACAGGGCCCTTGCCGTGCTCTCACGTGGCCCTTCTCCGTGCGCATCTCTGGCCTCTCTCCCTCTTCTTATGAGGACACTAATTCTCTTGGAAGAGGGCCCCACCCTGATGACCCCATTTAAACTTAATTGCCTCTTTAAAGCCTTGTCACCCAATACAGTCACACTAGGGGGGTCAGGGCTTCAACCTCCAAATTCTTGGGAACATTCTCAGTCCCTAAGAGTATGCTGGCTGCAGAGGAGCCTAAGCGAGGCCCCCTGATTTCTCCACATCGGCGGTCCTCAAACTTCCGGTCTCTTTAAAGCACATATGATTTCGGTCTCTGTTTTTGGTCTCAGGACCCCTTTGCACCCTCACAATGATCTGGGAGCCCATGGAGCCTTTTTGTGTGGGTTGCAGCTATCAGCACTCATTAGTACCTAAAACTGGAGGCAAATATTATTTATTTATTTTTTAAATTAAAAACAAATTTTTAGTGTTTATTTATTTCTGAGAGAGAGAGAGAGAGACAGAGCATGAGCAGGAGAAGGGAAGAGGGAGAGGAAGACACAGAATCTGAAGCCAGCTCCACACTCTGAGCGGTCAGCACAGAGCCCGATGCAGGGCTCGAACCCACGAACTGTAAGATCATGACCTGAGCTGAAGTCGGACACTTAACCGACTGAGCCACCCAGGCGCCCCTGGAGAAAAATTTTAAACATTTATTTATTAACACATTTAAACAGACCAGTAAGTCTACTGCATGCTAGTGTAACATATTTTTATGGAAAATACCTATATTTTTAAAACCAAAGATAATAGCAAGAGGAATATCGTTGCATTATATTTGTGAACTCTCTTTAATGTCCAGCTTCTCAGGAGATACTTCTGCATCTTAATCTGCTACTGCTTACAGCCTGTTGCAATACCGCACATCACGGAGATTCTGGAACTCTCCAGCATATACTCCTGAGGGAATAATGATTAAAAAAGGCAATAGTGTCTTGGTATTATGAGAAGAGCTTTGACCCTCTGGGTGTCCTGGAAGGCTCCCAGGGACTCGGGGTATGGGGAGGGGTACCCAAATTACCCTTTGAGAGTCGCTGCTCTCAATATGTAAATGAGAGCACTGACTGTGGAATCACCTGCACAGAAGCCTGAGCTCCGTGATGCAGCCTGACCTGCCACCTCCGAGCAGGAACTTCCAAATGATGGCAGTGAAGGACGTGCGAAGACGCACACAGGGTTTTAGGGGACCGTGCAAGGAAGAGAAAAACAAACATGGGACCGTTGGAATACCCTTGACTGAGATTCGAAAAGAACATCAAAACTTCCCTACATAATAGAGAAAATCTCAAGAAGAGGGCAGCACGTAGATAAGTCAGAATGACAGCATCAGGAGTTCTTTGCTAGCAAATACGGGAGGAGAAGTAGGGTCTGGTGCCTTAGACCACCCGGCCATCCTGACACCCCGGGAGGAGAAGCAGGAAGGAAGCAAGGCCACCGGGAGGCAAAGAATAGCAGCCGCTCTGGCGTCTGAAAGGAGCGAAGAGAAGGGGTCTCTGGTCCATTTGTTTTAAGTCGATTCAGAATCTGGAACAGGAAGGGACTTCCGATCTGTTCCGTTCCAGCATGTGGTAGTGAGGCGGCGGCAGCCTGGACAGGCCCACACGCGGGTCACCACGAAGCCAGAGCCACACGAGCCGGAAGGAGGAGACAAGGAATCCCAATCCGTCTCTCCTTACATGTCCTCCTACACTGACGACACACACACGTTCCTGGTTCTCTCCCCTTGGTCTCCAAAATTCCTATTAGCAAAGTCTAGGGAAATCAGTATGACCTGCTTCGACGATTTCTATTACTTCCTTTTGCACAAAACACTATGAAGTGACAGCCACAGCGGCAATTTCAGAGCCATGGAAACGTCCGTGCTGTGGCAGCCTTCCAACCCCTTTCCTCCTATGGTGGGAGAAGTCGGTTCTGGTCTCTGCGCCCTATGATTTAAAGAAAGAGACAGCAGAAGAATCCAGAAGCTTTAGCTGCATGTGCTCAGGAAGCCACAAGAGGGCAGCACCAGAAAGACCGGTGCAGGATCCCTTTGTCTTGTTGAAACTCCCCAGAAGCTTCCTAGGAAAAGTGTAGCCTTGTCGCTTGGCTAATTAGAAGAGTCAGAATAGTCATGGTGTCCTCTGAAATGGCCAGCCGCCTAGGAAATTTAGAACATCATGAGGACCAGAAAAAGGTTTCCAGCGAATCGGTTTGGAAATGTATCTATTTCTAATCTAATCTATTTGTTCTTTTCAGCTGAAAATAGCTTATAATGTTCTCTGTGATTTCCACTGCCTTTTTGCTGAGGAAGTTGAAATGAACATTATGCTCCATTTGTTTTTCAATTGTTAAGATGAGGACAGCCTGTCACACTTGGCCTCAAGTTCCTGGATCTTTAACACCCAGTGCATCAAATACCCAGACGTGCCCTTGCCATCTCCACCCCCCACCCAAGCTGAGGGACAGTGTTTGCTCCTTGGGGATGGAAATCCGGTGGAGGGCGCTGGTGTTCCTGGTCAGAGGCCAGCTGGGGGAGGTGCTCAGCCCTGGGCTGTTCTCGGGGTTCCGTGACCTGTGATCTGACCCGACTGTGGGGCCAACCCAGAGATACCACGAACTTAAGGACAAACCTGGAGCCCGACCCGTCTTGGGAGTCTGAGTGCAGAGTGACTGGGTGGCCCTCGGCAGAGACAGAACCCAGGGAAGTTTATCTGAGTCCTTTCCTCTAGCGTCGCCCCCAGACCCGCAGCGGCAGCACCTGGGAACTTGTCACAAACGCAAATTCTCCGTCTCAGTCCTAGACCAGCTGCATCAGAGACGTGCGGGATGTGGCCCAGCAGGCAGTGCTTCGGCGGGGTCTCCAGATAATTCTGAGGCTCGCTCAAGTTTGAGAAACACCAGCAAAGTGGTATTGCAGCGGCAGTGTTCACGGATGCCAAACCAGGTGAAGCCTGGAGTAAATTATGGAGGAAACACGGGAGAATATAGAAAAAGAAGAAAAACGGAAGAAAAGCATTTTCGAGCAAGCACAGAACAGAAGGGTGTCTCCTGCCTGGGCACATGGGAAGCGCTCCTTGCACCTGCCCCAGGTCATTGTCAGCAACTTTCCATCCGTCCAGAGCCTCCCACTCTGCTATGTCAAGTTTATTTGGCTAAAGACAACCTTTGTGGCCATGACCTTTTACCCAGCGGATATTGGCCCCCTCCCTGCCTCCAGAGCACACAGAGAACTCAGAGGGCTGATGAAAATCTTTACAGTCTACAAAATCCTAAAGCCTTCCCAAACACTGTGCACTTGTCAGAGAGACTTTCTTTTTATTGGGAGTTTGGATTATCGAAAGGTTATCTGGGGCCCGTTCCTGGAGGGATTACAATAAAACAAAAGCAAGAAGGACATAGTGTGAGGAGTGTCGGGTGCTGTCTTCCCTCACCTAGTCCCGCTCGTCCGACCACAGGGTGGGCAGCCAGTGGGAAGAGTCTGAGGTCAATCCAGAAAATAGCACCATAAGCCAAAGGGGGAGGGAGGCGGAAGAGGATCAGTGTTTGCTCAGCATTTCTCCCCAGAATGAGAAAGTTCCCCAGTGTGACGTGATTCCTTCTGGGCTTCTGCAGCTCTAGCTGCCAGAGGGGCACGTGACTCCGTCAGGCCTCAGTTTCCCTTTCCGGACAATGAGAATTTCAGGGCCTTAGTGCCTCTGACAGCCCTCTGCCCCTTCTGCCTGTCTCTGTTCCTTCTCTCTTCTCTCATCACCCTCCTTGCCCCCTTCTCTGCCACAGTCACCTCCACGCCTTCCTGTCCTGCTCTAATCCACACTGCTTCCCAATCTGAATTTTCATTCAATCCAGCAAGCGACTCGCCCATCTTGTTTGAGCCCCACGAAATCCATACCCTGAGGTAGCGTGAACTTGGAAGTCAGAAGACCTGATTTTGGATCTTTAAGCAAGGCACCCGAGTTGAGCCTCAGTTTCCCCATCTATAAAGTGCTTATAACCACACATGCCCAGCAGGATTCTCCCTTTCCTCCACACAGCTAGGTAGTAAACAACCCTGTGAAGTAGACACTATCAGTATCCCTGTCCTACAGTTGAGGGAAAGGGGGTTCAGAGGAGTTGAGTGAGGGCCCCAAGATCTCACAGCTAGTAAGTGACAGAGCTGGGGTTCCACTCAGGCTGGGCCCCCGGCACTTCTGGTTGTTAAGCCTTAAAAAAAGAATTACTTTCTAATTATAAAAGGAACACTGGAATTAATAGGCAATTCTAAGGGGGTTGTAGGATATAACTTAAGCTTGGTGATGACTTTTTAGATAAAGCACCAAAGGGACCATCTGTGAAAGAAACAGTTGATAAACCCGACTTCATTAAAATGAAAAACATCTGCTTTTTGAAAGAGGCTGTCAAGAGAGTGAGAGGACAAGCCATGGACTGGGAAAAAAAATTGCAAAAGACACATCTGATAAAGGACTCATTTAAAATACACAAAGAAGTTTTTTTCTTAATTAAAATTTATTTATTTTTCAGAGAGAGAGAGAGAGAGACAGCGTGAGCAGGGGAGGGTCAGAGAGAGAGGGAGACACAAACTCCGAGGACAGGCTCCAGGCTCTGAGCTGTCAGCACAGAGCCCGATGCAGGGCTCAAACCCATGAACTACGAGATCATGACCTGAGCTGAAGTTGGACGCTTCACCGACTGAGCCAGCCAGGTGACCCACAAAGAAGTCTTGAAACACAGTAAGAAGAAAACAAACACCTTGATTAAAAAATAGGCCCAAGACCTTACCAGAGACACTTTACCAAAGAAGATATACAGAGAGCAAATTAGGGTATGAAAGCATGCTACACAGCATTCATCATCAGGACAATGCAAACTAAGGCAACAGTGAGCTACGGCTACACACCTATCAGAAGGGCCAGAGTCTGGAACACTGACAACACCAAACGCTGGAGAGAATTCGGAGCAACGCGAACTCTCCTTCATTGCCGGTGGGAATGCAAAATGGCGTAACAGTGTAAGTACAGCGGGTTGGCTGCTTCTTACGAAACTAAACATATTCTTACCATACGATCCAGCAATTGTGCTCCTTGGTATTTACCCAAAGGAGCTGAAAACTCATGCCCACCCAAAACCTGCGCATGGATGTTTATAGCAGCTTTATTCATAATTGCCAAAATTTAGAAGTAGGCAAGATGTCGTTCAGTGAATGAAAGGATAAATAAGCTGTGGTACATCCAGACAATGGAATATTATTCAGTGCTAGAAAGAGATGAGCTATCACGCTATGAAAAGACATCTTAAATGCGTGTTGCTAAGTGAAAGAAGCCAATCTGAAAAAGGCTACAGACTGTGTGATTCCAACTGTACGACATTCTGGAAAAGGCAAAACTATGGAGTAACAGTAAAAAAATCAGCAGTTCCCAGGGGGTAGTGGGGAGAGAGGGGTGAGTAGGCAGAGCACAGAGGCTTTTTTAAGCAAATGACTCTGTATGATGCCACAGCGGGAGATCAGTATCATTACCTGTTTGTTAAACCCAAAGAACCCACACCACCCAGAGTGAACCGTACTGTGAACTGTGGACTTGGGTGCTGATGATGTGACACTCTGGGTTCAGCAACTAACGAATATTCTACTCGAATGGAGAATGTTCACAACGGGGGAGGTTATACATGTGCTCAACATGGCTGGGAAGCTAAAACTGCTCTCGTAAAATCCTTAAAAAGAAGCCATACACGTCCTCAATTCAGAAAACGTAGAGAGGGGCATCTGCCTGGCTTAGCTGGTGGAGCATATGACTATAGGACATATGACAGCTTATATTTCAGGCTGTGAGTTTGAGCCCCATGTTGGGCATGGAGCCTACTTGGAAAGGGAAGGGAAGGGAAGGGAAGAAAACTTAGACTAGTGAGGCTCCAGGAAAAGAAATGAAACAAAGCAATAAAATCACTCACAATTCTACTTCCCCAAGCTGTAAAAATCCGATTGTTAACATTTTGGAGTGCAAACTTCCAGGAATGTTTTTCTCTGTACATATTAACTTTTCCCTCTACAAAATTTAAATGTCTGTTTAAATGGGCTTCCAGAGTAACCTTATCACTTTGTGTCTTAATATATTCACGTTGCGATTGTTGACTTTTATGACTTTTACAAATGATAACTCTGAATGCATATAAGAACATTTTTTTTCCTTTGGTATTTGAAAAAAAATGTCTATGGGTTCCCATAAAAAAGACAAACAATCCCTCAATAATGGCATGCATATAAGAAAAAGTTGGTCTCTTAAAAAAATCCTTTACTTTACCAGGAATTTATATCTCTTTATTTAATATGCGTGCCAATATATGTATTTCATATTCCTGACTCAAAATTTAGAGACAGACATGTTTGCCCTGTAAAATCCAGGCAGAGGCTGCCTGGCAGCTGACCATGCGGGCAGAGATAGGCCAACTGCTGACGGATTCAGCAACAGGGATTTCAATTCCCCGACACGAGCCTGCTCTGAAAGAATGCGGTTACTTCCCAGGGTTTCCCTGGCCGTCCAGCTGACTCGCATTACTTCTCTGCCGTGTCCTGTGAACGTGTGCAAATGCTCTCTCTGCCTCCACAAAAGGAACAAGCCCCCTAAGTCTCCAACCCGCAGACCGGTGGGGACTGCGCCTAGCCCTCAGGCGTGGGAAGATACAACATGGTTCCCTTTCGTTCCCCCCCTGGAGTGTGGCCAGTATCCAACGATCAATTTCTGACGCGGCCTGCTCCGGGTTCCCCTACAGAAAGAGAATTTTAAAATTTATTATTTATTTATTTATTTATTTTTGAGAGAGAAAGAGAGACAGTGTGAGCAGGGGAGGATCGGAGAAAGAGGGAGACACAGAATCTGAAGACAGGTTCCAGGCTCTGAGCTAGCTGTCAGCACAGAACCCGATGCAGGGCTCGAACTCATGAACTGTGAGATCATGACCTGAGCTGAATCCAGACTCTGAGCCTGACTGATTGAGCCACCCAGGCGCCCCCAAAAAGAGAACTTTAACTTGCTGCTGCAAATGGGGAGAGTGGGTTTAGTTAAGCCAAATGAGGGGGGAGTTCTCAAGAGAGAGGAGGAGTGTGGTGTTTTTATCGGGTTGGGGAAGTGAGCCTATGGGAGAATTAACATAGATTGAGGACCTACCACTGTATCCGATGATGTGATCATCCATTTATTCATTTATTTATTTGTTTATTTATTTGGAGGCCCCACTCAGAATCAGGCTGGAGGCTCACTCGTGCATGAGGCTGTCTCCACCTCCACCCATGTGGCCTGCCTCAGTGCTAAGGGACCAAGGGGGAGGCTGGTGTCCTTGGCCTGTCTTCACTTCTACCAGTGCTCGGTCTTCAAGTCCATCATCTTGACCCTTCCCCAAGAAAGAGTTCTAGAAGTTCCTCTAATGAGCTAAATGTTTCCCTTAGGGTCAAGGCCTTCTTGTTTGTCACTTTCCCGGTCATTTGTCTTCAAAACAGTGCATGCAATATCGCATTTGGGCTGTACCCAGATTTCCTGACCTGCTTCTCCTGAGCCTCAGAGATGTCTGGCTGGCCTCCTACTTACCCAGGATTTCTACTGTTTTTCAATCCCTGATGGTCCCACCTCCCTCCCCAACATCCATGTTCCCCTCTAGGTTCTGTCTCAACTTTCTATCTGGTTTGCCTCAAACCCCCTTCATTCCTGTGGGGCCCTGGTTGTTAATCTGATTTTGATCATCCCATTGCTCAGAAAAAAGTCTTTCTAGAATCTGTATACTGACCAGAAATATCGAAGCTAGAGACAGACTGCAGGGACTGATTCAGACTCGAGTAGACAGACTGCAGTCATGGGGGAAGGGCCTTGGTCAGGAAGGAAATGTCAACAATCAATGGTGAAATCCAAGCCAAAGAAATGGGAAAATCTCAAATCTGGGAAAAACCCAAGATAAGAGGCAGCTGGGGCTGGTGCTGGTGTCAGCAAGAAACCACACGTGTGTAATCTGAATGACATAGGAAGAGAGACATCTGCTGATGCATGGGGGTTTCTAGAAGCTTCAGGTCATATTAGAAGCCTGGTTTCTGATGTGCCTCTAATTCAAGGCCATTCAATGGGTTTCTGAAGACTGATCGGATCTGCCTTGGTCCCCTCTTCCCTAGGTTCTTACCAGTCCTGGCTCGCCTTGGTCACAGTTGAAAAGGCATCTGATTTACACAATTGGTTTGGCCTTCTCCAGGGAATATTTTAGTTAAGTTGTGTGAGAACCGGGGTTCTTCTCCCTAGAGGGTCTTTGGGGTTACATGGATGCTTCAGGCAGGAAAAATGGAATCATTGGAGTCACGAACCCAACAGTCCACCAAGCCCCAGAACCCAGTGCCTGGCAATGGATTCCCAAAGCCTTGTGTTTGGGATACTGACTTCTCTTGATGTTGGTCACTCTCTTCTGCTCTGCTTCTTGTTCTCGTTATCTCCTGACACTTAAGGCTGGATCGAATGGCAGGCTCTAGAACTTTCCATAGTTTACGGACATGGGCCAGAGTCTGGAGAATTTTGATTCTTCCTGAAATGGTTATATCGATTTTGTGGTAGTGTGAGGTCTAATGACTGAAACAGGCATTACAAGTCCACCCCTGCCCCCATAAATCAGCACAGGCAAGGGAGGCGCTGGTGAGTGGGATCAATAGAATACTGAGTTGACAAATAGGGGACAACCAATGTGGATGCGGAATTAATTCCTCTCATATTTCTGATCACAGAGTGCGGCCAGACAGCACAGTACTTTCTTTTGCACAGCATACATTTCGTGGATGGCTTTTACCTAAATTATCCTGCTCACTGTTCCATAGAGTAGGGAGGCCTGGTGGCTATCCCATTTCACGAGTGAGGGCGCTGAAGCCCGGGGTCACCCGGCGGGTCGGCACCTGACTAGGGTGGGGTTCTTCTGATCTTAGTGTAGGACTCTTCACAGTATAATGTGTCTCTTAATTATTTCAGTATGCTTAGGTTTTGTTTTTATCAAAAGTAGCACAACTTTTCCTCTAGACAGAAATGGAACCCAGTAAATAAAATCATGTTTTTTTTGTAAATAAAATAACTAAGGGCCAAAGCGATCTGGCTGCAATAGTGTAGAGAAGAGATCGTAAGTGTCTTTTGGGCGCCAGGTACTGTGCCGGACTATCAAGTTCTCTCCTCACAGGCCCCATAAGATAGGCATAGTCCCCTAGTTTTAGAGATAAGAAACTGAGGATCCAAGAGGTTGAGAAAGTTGTCCAGGTTACTCACCTTGTGTTGTGAGAGGAACCACATCTCCCCAAGGTCCATGTGATGGGGTCTGAAGCCCAAGACGTCAGAATGTGGCCCTTTGGAAATAGGGTCACGGTGAAGGTAATTAGGTAAGAGGAGGCCATCCCGAAATAAAGTGGAATTTCAATCCAACAGGACTGGTGTCCTTATAAAATGGGATGTTGGGATATAGACGCCCACGGGAGAGTGCATTGTGAAGATGAAGGCAGAGATTGGGGTGATGGGCAGAAGACAATCCACCCCGAGATTGCCAGCAAACCTCCAGAAGTGAGGATATTGGCAAGGAACAGATTCTCCTTCACAACCTTCAGGCAGAAACACCTTGATCTTGGACTTGCAGCCTCTAGAACTGTCTAATTCTGAGAGAGTAAATTCTTGTTGCTGAAGCGCCCCAAGGTCACTCTCCGGGACGGCAGCTCTCGCCAATGAATACCCCTGGCACAGCGTGGAGCCTGGCAGCAACTCCAGGCTGGGCTCCAGTGTCCCCAGGCTCAGACTATGAGGACAAGGCGTGCCATCGGCCAGCTTGGAAGACGTTAACAATATCCTTCCGCTGTTTTAGAAGAACCACTAGGGTGTTGGGCGAACTGACCTTCAAGACTTTGTTTTCCACGCCTTCTGTCTTCCTGGCACAGGCAGTGAGAAGATGAACGCTCGCAGTCAAGTTTGATGATTGATGCCGAGAAGGGCAGCGGTCACGTGGGGAGGGCTCTCTGAAGGAAGGGGTCCCCAGACACTTTCCCCTGATTTCCGGACAAACAGGTAATTACAGGACACAGCTTCTTCCTGCTTTTCACCAGCCAGACTTTGCTGTTGGCAAGGGTTGGTCCTTATTAATTCAGATCCTTGATTCAATTCAGGAAAACACTTCTGCTAATAGCCCTTTAGCACGCTTCATGGAGACAAACCACCACTAGAATACTTTATCTGCTTTATTTGCCAGATAAATAGCTGGAAGGCTATACTAGTGCAAAGATGCCTAACCAGCAAGGCAACTAAAGTGATGGGAAATACACGATTTCACAAATTCAAATAGAGTTCAGCTGATTAAAGGCACCAAAGGTCTGCTCTTAAATACTGACAGCATGTGTGGATTTACGCCTTTGTTCCAAGTACAGATCATTTTTTTAAATGTTTATTTATTTTTGAGAGAGTGAGAGAGGGAAGGGCAGAGAGACGGGGAGACACAGAATCGGAAGCAGGCTCCAGGCTCTGAGCTGACAGCACAGAGCCCAGCTTGGGGCTCAAACTCACAGATTCAGGTGCATCAGGACCTGAGTTAAAGTTGGATGCTCAAGTGACTGAGCCACCCAGGTACAAATAATCTTTCATCATTCAGAGGATGATACCCCAACACAGTCAAAAGATACAGGAAATAGTCTAAAAAGCAAGGGTACTATGATAGAATAGAAGAAAAGTACTTTCTTTTTTTTAAGTTTTTAAAATGTATTTTTGAGAGAGAGAGAGCATGAGCAGGGAAGGTGCAGAGAGAGAGAGAGAGAGAGAGAGAGAGAGAGAGAGAGAGAGAGAGAATCCTAAGCAGACTCCTCACTGTCAGCACAGAGCTTGATGCAGGGCTCAATCCCACAAACCATGAGATCATGACCTGAGCCAAAATCAAGAGTCTGATGCTTAACCAAGTGAGCTACCCAGCACCCAAAGTAGAGTATTTTCTAATGACTTCTACCCCATTCCTTGTCAATGGCAGCATGCACAATTTAAGATATACAAGGTTACTTTTACATACAACCCATTTTGGCACCTGGGTGGCTCAGTCGGTCTAGCAACTGACCACTTGGTTTGATCTCAGGTCTTGATTTCTCAGTTCCTGAGTTCGAGCCCCACATCGGGCTCCACAGCTGTCAGAACAGAGCCTACTCGGGATTCTGTTTCTCTCCTTCTCTCTGCCTCTCCCCTGCTCATGCTGTCTCTCTGAAAATAAGCTTTTTATACAAGCCACTTGGTAAAAGCTAAACCAAACCTAAACCAAAATAATAACAGCATTTTCACAAATCATTAAAAAATTTTTTAATGTTTATTTTTGAGAGAGAGAGAGAACATGAGGGGGAAGAAGAGCCAGGAAATCTGTTCCGCCACATCGTTCCTGGCATCTGGCACGTGTCAGCTCAGTGTTCTCCCCAGACTATTTAAAGGGCTTCCAAGAAACACTCCTGCTGCCTCCCTCCGCCTCTCTTTGCTTATCTTCACACTGACCAACCTTAAAATGTGTGTGTGTGAAATACATCGTGTCTGCAGAAGAGTGTATAATGTACCTTTCGAGTTTAAAGAAAATAAAATCAACACTGATGTGTCCGCCAACCATTTTAAGAAGTAAAACCTGACCGCACCCCTTGAATCCCATAGGGTCCCCCACTTTGTTCCAAGGTCACCATTCTCCTAACTGTTCACTGCCCACTCTCTTGCTTCACTTTAGAGTTTTGCCACAAATGTGTATATTCGTAAGCAATACATTATGTCAATTTGCCTGGTTTTGAGAGTTATAGAAACATAATTATACTGCAACTTACTTTTTCTTTTAAGGTTTTATTTTTAAAAGTTTTTAAAAAAATGTTTATTTATTTTTGAGAGAGAGAGAGAGACAGATTGCAAGTGGGGGAGGGACAGAGAATCTGAAGCAGGTTCCAGGCTCTGAGCTGTCTGCACAGAGGCCGATGCAGAGCTTGAACTCACAGACCATGAGTTCATGACCTGAGTTGAAGTCGGATGCTTAACCAACTGAGCCACTTGGTGCCTCTTGAATGTGTGTTTTAAAAAACATTTTGAAAAGTATACTTGGATTTCTTATCCCTGTCCATGTGGCCCACTAAAATCCAAGCTCTAAGCCACCGGCAATAAAAAAAAATACCAGCGATAGTATTGCTTGCCCACTGAGTCCAAGCTTTATTGTCCTTTCTGCTCTCTGAGGAATTTCTTTATTTGCCTAACAGTTCAGCTGTGCATTAAATTAAAAAACAAATTTAGGGGCACTGGCGTAGCTCAGTTAGTTGAACCTCCAACTTTAGCTCAGGTCATGATCTCACGGTTCATTTGTGGGTTCGAGCCCCACGTCGGGCTCTGTGCAGACAGCTCAGAGCCTGGAACCTGCTTTGGATGCTGTGTCTCCCTCTCTCTCTGCTCCTTCCTGGCTCACACTCTGTCTTTCAAAAATGAACAAATGTAAAAGAAATTTTAAAAACAAATTCAGTGTGCCGCATTGAAAGGGATCTGTCTGAATATCTAGTCCGCCATGTTGATCAGAATGAAGTGCTTCCCACTGTTTTTTTTTTTAGCAGTTAGATGCTCATTATATTTTGCTAACTCTTCTGGGCCACAAAAATTCTCTCTCTTCTCTGGGTTTCCCATCGTCTGTACTTTTGCTTTATGGTAGCGGTGAGGGGAAAGCACTGGAGGATGGGAGGAAGGCTGGGGTAGGAAAGAGAAAGGTGGGTTCATTGTGAGCCCAGACCTGGTACTGAGGGAGGGGATGGGTGGCCACAGGGCAGCATGGTGGCTGTGGGTGTCCACGGCACAGGAATGAGGGAGGAGGCAAAGGAAGGAGGGTAGCCCCACAGGAGGGCAAGGCCGCACCCATGCCAAGGGTGTCCCTGTAGTGAAACTTGGGACTGCAGCAGGACTAAGCGTTCCAAGGTAAAGAGGAGGCCGATGCAGCAGCAGCCAAACTGCTGTCTCCCGGCTGGAGGCACAAGTCCTGGGTGTTTCCCCACCACAGTGGGTGCCTCGTGCTCACTCCCTCAGGGTCCTGTTTGCTCCTCGGGATGCAGGGCTGCAGGGCTGCTGGGCCCAGCACACTGAGGGCCCTGGAATCTGTAGGATTGGACCAGCCAGCCTGATCATAGGACCAGCAAGCTCGGAGCCTTGCACTTGCTTCCCGCATGTCATCGAAAACTCTGGTGTAGAGAGAAGGAGAGATTAAGAAAGAGAAGTGATAACACACTGCCAGGTTGTGACATTCCATGTGTTTGAGCTTCTACTCGTGGGAAGTGCTGGGGTGGGGGGAGTCATCGCTTCTTAAGGAAAAATTCTGGGTTTTGGAGACGGTCCTGATTTCAAAGATTCTGCCCCAAAGTCGTCAAACTAGTCGTCAGAGAGTTGTCTTCATTTGGGACTGGAAACGGTGTAATGTACGCAGATGAAGTCAGTCCTTTTCTCATATGGGACCTGCTGTTTCCTCGTTAGAGAAGTACGGACAGGTGACCAACTGTCCCAGCCTCTGCCTGCTCTTCTGTAAGAGGCAGAGACCCTACAGAGTCGTCTTCTGTCCTCTGGTTCTGCCCGGGACCTGCTCCGTCTAATGGGGACAATATAAGCATTTAGAGAACTGCCTCTCTGCCACCGTGACCTCGTTGTCACAGGGTTCTAGAAGGGGCTGCAGTCACGGTTCCGTTACCCCTGGCCTCAGGGGACGGCATGTATCTCCAGCCAGTTAGAATGTTCCAGAATTTCCCCATCGGAATTAAGTGATTCCTTTCCTTTCTGTCTGTGAGGCTGGGAAGGGAGTGCCTTCCCTCGTCCCCTATCCTGGCTGTTAGATGGAGCTCCTGATGAGCCTGCTGGGCCATCCTCCGCCCATGACAAGCCATCACTGTGGTGATGACCCAGTGGGGGTCGGGGAGGGACTCTTGGGCTCCCAGGAAGCCTCAACCTCGTGTTCTCCTCCTGCCATGGGGAATCGGGGGACGATCCGTCAGGGGGGGCCTGTGACCCTCTCTGGGCCTCCCCAGGCTCGTGTTCGATTTTAACAAATGCACAGCCCTGATGTGCTGGTGCTTCTGGCAAAAACATTTTGGCAAATGTAAAATTGCTAATGAATTTAAGTCGCATTCTGCATAGCATCTGTTCTGTGACCAATTTACCAGCTTCTGAGCAGATTGGCACTGGGGCCTATCCTGAGGGCCAGCCCACGACGCTTCTTACTTCTGGCTCCGGAGAACCCCTGTGGGGAGAAGGGGGTCAGGGGGGCCAGAAGGGAGGGATGTTCACAGCCCTGCATTTCCTTCTGTTATGGAAGCCAGCACCTCCTTCCCATTCTCCCTTTCCATATGAGTCTACCCACACAACTGGAATGTTCTGGATTGGTTAAGATTATTGGTAACCCATGACAGACCCTGGTTTTACCCAGGTTAAACTTTATTATAAAAATACCGAGAGTGTCATGGAGCCCAGGTCAGGGAAGAGGTCATGCCTGACATCTCTGGAGCACGCAACTCAAACATGGTCAGGGCTCCCCATCTCTCATCTCCCTTTCTGCCTGGGCATCCCACTGGGTTCTCTTCTCCTTCGTTCTGTAAACAGGGGGCCTGTGACCCTCTCTGGGCCTCTGGAGGAACCTTCTAGTGCGGTTCCTGAGGAAACGTGACTGCATGGGGACCCAGATACAGAGGGAAAGACTCTGTGCAAGCTGCATATGGTGCCCATTCCTGGGCAGGACCACTGAGGCCATGATGGGGTAGGCACTGAGGTCGGCCCCTTGTGACTGGGAGTCTGTACCAGACCCGTGGCTGAGATCAGCATCCTCTTGGAATGGCGGAGTGGAGGGCGGGGGGGCTGCTCCTGGCCCTCCTGCCTATCTTGACTCCCTGCTCTTAGACGCCAGCCCCAAAGCTGAGAGTTGGGACATTGGTCTAAGCCCATACTGCCCTGTACTGTCTCCAGGAAGAGCCATGTCCTCCAGCTGTCGTGCCCCAGAGGGTTGACATAAAAGCAGCTTCTAAATCTTCCCGAGATTCAGAAGGCCTGGCTGACCTCCCCTCATCATTCATAACATTATAAATGTCTAACGGTATCCTGATTATTTATGTTTACTTGTTTATTGTCTCTCTCTCCCTACTACATTCAAATGCCGTGCACCAAGAACCCTGCCAGTATTATGCACTGCTGAATTCCTGGGTCCTAGGACAACGTAAGCAGCAAAGATTCAATAAATGCACGCATAATGAGTTTCCTTAAAAGTAGCAAACTCTTAATTTTAAGCTTAGGATTCACATTTAGCAGAGGCAAGTCATGCATTCACAGAATTGTCATGTGTATTATTAATAGCTTTGCTCCATATCTCCATGTCCTACTTCTTTTTTTTTAATGTTTATTTATTTTTGAGGGAGAGACAAGGAGAGGTCACGTGTGAGCAGGGGAGGGGCAGAAAGAGAATCCCAGGCAGGCTCCATGCTCTCAGTGCAGGGCTTGATGCAGGGCTTGATGCCATGACCTGGGAGATTATGACCTGAGCTGAAATCAAGAGTCAGATGTCTAACTGACTGAGCCGCCCAGGTGCCCCTCCATGTCCTACTTCTTAATCTCATCCTTAGTACCCAAGATTCTGTCTTTGCCCCAACATAGACCACCAAGGGTGAGTTACCCCCTTTTGGGGCATAAGGGATCATTTCAGAATCTGAGACGAAGGTGGTGAATTCTTGATTTCTAAGATCAAAGACACCATTCAGATGTAAGATCAAAAAGATATGAAGGGGGCACTATCTAGCACTAGCAACATTTCTGTGACTCTCTTTGAGAACTCTAAGCTGGGGCACGGAGAGGGAAGTTAGAGGAAAACTGGTACAGATTACAAGGCCTGTCTTCATTTCTACCCGCTTCCAGCTGAGTCCTGAAGATGGAGCGAGGTATAAAGATACATGCTTTGTTCTTTTTTTTAATGTTTATTTATTTTGAGAGAGAGCAGGAGCAGAGGAGGGACACAGACAGACAGACAGACAGACAGAACCCAAAGCAGGCTCCAGACTCTGAGCTGTCAGCGCAGGGCCTGTTATGCGGCTCCAACCCATGAACTGCAAGATCATGACCTGAGCTGAAGTTGGATGCTTAACTGACTGAGCCATCCAGGAGCCCCATACATGCTTTGTTCTAAGACTGGAAGTGCATCATCGGAACCTCTGAGCACCTTGCCAGTGTCCCCTGAGCTACAGTGATGTCAAATAACAGAAGAGAAGGGGATGGAGGGCTCCAAGGCCAAAGGATGCTGAGTGATGTACCAAAACTCACTTCAGAGTCAGAAAGGCTTAGGAAGGCAGTCGAGAAAGGACCCAAAAAGCAGACCTGGTAGATTTGTAAGCCTGGGGCTTGCGGTGATGCGTGTGCCCATGAAAGCTGAGGCCATGACAGTCACGTCAGTGGGGACAGTGAGGATAGAAGCCAGTGACTCACTAGGGGAAGAGCTCACATCCAAGGACCAGGTACGACAAACTACATTTTGAAGGATGCTAGAACAGAAGGGAAACAGATCAAGAGGGAGAGGCATGCAAACTACAGCCCCTGAAAGTCAGGATCTGCCTCCGTTAACTCAGTTGCCATCTGGGGAGGCTTGGGAGGGGGAAGGAGAGAGTATTTAAATACTCTCAAATTGACCCAGTTTTAAAACTGAATGTGATTCTATTAAGTTACTGCAAACGAGGCAGAAAGGGGGCTTTAATATAACTTTTCTAAGCTACAGGAAAAGTGATTCCAGACTGAAATTATTTACTCTTTGCTCCCCAGAGGCCACAGCTGTGAAACTGAAACAGATACAGAACCTCAGAGGTCACAACTTTGTTCCTACGGATGAGGAAACTGAGGCCCAAGGAGGAAGATGGGTGGTCCAAGGTGATACTGTGGTGTGTGGGCATTGAGGGCAGTGCAGATCTCCCCAACCTTGTCCCAGGGTGCCCAGCACCGCAGGGCATTGTCCTCCTGTGTCTGTCAGACTCTTGCATAAACTACTGAGCCTCATGGATGGACCAAATGTAAGAAAATGTCTGCCTAGCTTTGTTTTGGTTTCCAAATAGAGTTAAACTGAGAAGCTAAGTTTTTTTAAAGTTTATTTTTGTTTATTTTGAGAGAGAGAGAGAGAGAGAGAGAGAGCGAGAGAGAGCGAGCGAGCAGGCACAGGAGGGGCAGAGAGAAGGGGAGATAGAACCCCAAGCAGAGCCCAATGCGGGGCTCCAATGCCAGATCATGACCTGCGCCAAAGTCAAGAGTTCCATGCTCATGGACTAAGCCACTCACGCGCCCGAAGAAACTGTTTTAAAAGCTCTTGACAGTCACATGACAGCCAAGTAGCATGGGACATACAATGAAATGAGCATCTTTGGTTAGTGAATGCCATATCCTCCCCCAAACCCCTACTTTCCTGTTACTATGCCTGACAGTATAAAGTCCCTCTGGGGGGCTGTAAGAGCCGTAAGGCAGTGGGAGGTAATCAGAAGAGATGGCAGCTGGAGAGATGGCTTATTTTGACAAGAGCCCTGGGGCAGCAGGTGGGAGGTAGATTGAGGAAGAGGGGCGGCCAAATTTCCCCGCTCTGAGGATGCGGTCCCTGAAGAACAGTGCAGCTCTTCTGAGGCGTATCCTTCCGCAGAGGCAAAAGGTGGCAAAGGCACAGAGCGACTCAGAAGGCTGGTGTCTGGCACCATTAACCAGGTGCTGCTGATTCAGATGTGACAGGAAGCGACTCATCCCTGCCCAGCCAGCCGAGCTCCAGAGTTCCTTCGAGGACTGACCAAATCAAGTCATCCAACAGATGTCTTCCTGTTTGGTCTTCATTTAAAAACGAGCCCTGGGGTGCCTGGGTGGCTCGGTCCGTTAAACGTCCAGCTTCTGGCTTCGGCTCAGGTCATGATCTTACGGTTCATGGGATCAAGCCCCGCGTCAGGCTCTGTGCTGACGGCTAGCTCAGAGCCTGGAGCCTGGTTCGGATTCTGTGTCTCCCTCTCTCTCTGACCCTCCCCTGCTCACGCTGTCTCTCTCTGTCTCTCAAAAATAAAAACATTAAAGAAAAAAAAAAAAAAGAACGAGCCCTACCTCTCTCCATCAAGCTCAAGTACACGAAGATCCCTGAGGTTCTGCCCCGTTTGTGATGGTTTCCAACACCACCGGTCTGTAGCATAGCTTGAACTTGGACATTAAACGTTGAAACTCTCACCTGGAACTGTGTCTGCTCATGCATTCCCAGTGCCTTCAAAAGGCAGAAAGGAACAGAGGAGAGAGGCTGCGTGGTGTAGGGAACGAGAGAACAAGTCTAGATTGAACGGACCTGGATTCAAATTCTGCCTCTGCCTTCTCTTAGCTCTATGTCATTGGGAAGGCTGCTTATCATATCCAAGACCTGTTTTCCATTTTCCGTAAAATATGGTTTTTGTTATTGAGAAGTATAAAGAAGCATTTACTTGATATAAAGTAAATATGGTGGCGGGGGGAATGTTAGCTGGAATTGACTCTGTAGCAATTCTTTGCCTCCTTCTTGCTCACAAGGGCTACCCAGATGTGCTAAGAGGGTTCTAAACTAGAGTGTGGACCTTTTACTATGCCCTGCCTTGTTCACCTGTTATGCCATATGATAATCCCCTCTGCACAGATACAGCTTCAGCCAGATTTAAGAACGGTGTCTTATTCGCCTCTGGGTTCCCAGTGCTCAATGGAGCAGACAGATCAGTAAGTAAGAGAGTGAACTGATTATTATTGTCTAGGAAATCCCTTAGTTTTGTTTCTGATTATGTCATGTGAGGGAAGGGAGGGTATATGGCCTGCACTGAGGGGATTTCATTCAGAAAATTAGTATGCTTATTGCTCCATGGAAAAAGGAAAATAAAGCAATATTACATTTTGGCTTAAGATATGCAATAAATCAAAGACAACTCCAGAATCAACAACTACACAGAAGAATGTTTGGTTTCTGGCACTAAACTAGATCTTTGCAGATACCGGCAGCAGGGCCTACAATAATTTGATTCTGCTCCTTTTCTGGGGTCTTTGGAGGAAATGAGCTACTAGGAGCTAAGACTCTGTATTTGATATCACAGAACTGCTGGAGGGGGAGAATGAGGAGCTGAGAACAGAGACAGAGCAACAAAAGCCCCAGTCAAGGGGTGGGGTTGGAGACTTTGGGGTTGCTTAGTGGTACTTTGAGACCTCACTCTTACTTTAATGACTTCCTGTGTAAAAACAAGACAAACAGACAAAACTGAGGGCCCAGTAGCATCAGGAATTGATTCCTGAGGGTCACACTTGTCACGACCATATCACATGGAGGGGCCACATGCATGCTGAGTGCCCTGCTCTTGGTCGGGGTAGGTTGAAAGGATGGCTGCTCACGTGTCACAGCTTCTGCTTTATCTCCTTCTTCAAAGGGCCTCTTTCCTTGTTTTTAAGAGCCTAGTGTAAGGCCATTCCTACACCAGGGTGACACGGAATGACCATGAACCACACAAATAAATCTACTAAACCCAAACTAAATGTCTCTCCAACTCAACTTCTCCTTAGCTGGATCCTCAAAAGGCTCCTGTCCCTCCAACATGAAGGATGATGGGGGGGGGGGGTGGAATGCAAAGAAACAAGACTCGACCAATAGCAATTCAAATATTTTGCTTTTGAAAATTTTACAAAACCATACGACCATTTTTTCTCCAAGCACTTTGAAAGGCCCTTTGCAAGTGAAGGATCCCAGAGTTTACCTTTCATTAGCTTTATAGTGAGTTAGCTTCTGGGATATTTTAAACTACAACCCACCCCTTTCCCCCAGAGCACTTCGTCCTTCTTGCCTGCATTTCTTATTTCTCCTATAGCACCACTGCCCTCTAGATACTACATAATTTACTCATATATTATATCTACTTCTGCTAGAATCTAAGCTTCATGAGGGCAGAGATCTTGGCTTGTATTGTTCACAGATGTTTCTCAAGGGCCTAAAACGGGGCCAGGTGCATAGTTGATGCCTCCAAAAGATTTGTGAATAAACGAATGAAATAAAGAATTCATAACTGAGTCAATGAATGATCTAGCTAATCTAGGATCAGGACTGCAGTAATCCAGGATTTGGAATTTGTAAAATTTGAGTTCTAATCCAGACTCTGACCTTTAACCTTGGCCATGTCATTTAGCCTTTCTGGGCCTCTGTTTCCTCGTGTATAAAATTAGGTGGTTATTTACTCATTCGAGTATTATTTGTTGCAATACAACTACGGTCAAAAGGATACAAAGATGCTTGCTTTCAGAATCCTACCACTTCTTACAGAGCACGGAACTCCAAGGCTTCAAAAATCCCGCCTCCTCTAAGCCCCGCCCACTCGCCTGGCATTTCTTTGGGCTCCTCCCCAATTCTGCACAGCCGCTGCCAATGTAGAGGCCCCGCCTCCGCTCGGCGAAATCATCCAATGGCTAAGATACACGGTTAGGTGAATGCCAGGGAGCTTTAGGTGTCCTTTTGGCGCCTGACCAGGTCTTGCGGAATTCAGTTCCTCTTGAACTGTCAGGTCCCCGAGTTGTCTCTCCGATATGCAGGGTCACTCTCTTTCCCAAGTTCACTCGGAAGGGTCGGACAAGGCTCCTGAGTCCCATCGCTGCCCTCCCTAGGAGCTCTGGGTCTTCACTGGACGAGCCTCTCGCCCCGCGGCATTCTGGGACCGGTAGTTTTCTTCTTCCCAATTCCTTGCAGGTGGCCCGGTGGCTAAGACTCGCGGGACTACCACTCCCAGACGCCCGACAGAGTCGCCGGTCACGTGGTCCTCAAGGCCGCGGGGCTGGTGGGCGGGGGCCGGGCCGATGCTCCGCAGCTGTCCGCGGCACCCGGAGCTGGCGGGCCGTGTCGGCCCCTGGAGAGCCCGCCATGGTGCGCGCGGGCGCCGTGGGCACGCATCTCCGGGCCTCGGGCTTGGACATCTTCGGGGATCTGAGGAAGATGAACAAGCGCCAGGTAAGGGAGACCCGCGTAGGGGGCGCGCCCGGCAGCGAGAACCGGCTGCGACCGTGGGGAGTCGGGGCTTCCCGGGTAGGGCTCCGGCAACGACAGCGCCCGGCGCCCCCGGACTCCCCCACCGGGCTCTCCGAGGCCCTGGGTTCAAGTCCGCCCATACCTTCGCGTGGGAACGAGTGTACGCTTTCCTGCACGGACAGGAGCGCAGTGAGGGGAGGGTGGCCAGGAAGGGAAGGAGAATAGGAATCCGGTCACACGGATGTCAAATGTGACTGAGAAAGCAAGGAAATGACTCGGCCGTGAGTGACAGCTGTCTGCACGTTGTGTGAAGGGCCACCCCCTGGAGAAAGGAATAGATTTCTCCGTGAGGCTCTCGAGGCCTGGCATCCCGAAGAAGGCTGCCGGCGGATGGAAGGGGCGGAAAGGCTGGAGGAAGGAAAAGAACTTTCTGACAGCGGGAACTGTCCAGGACTGCCTCCCGAAGTAATTGCTTCCCGTGCTGGGAGGCGTTTTGCCCGCCGAGCCTCGGGACCAAATAAAGCTTGTTGTGCCTGGCGATCTCACTGGCGGTGCTCAATCATTTTAGACTGATGCAGTGTTCCAGAAGTTTCCCCTAGCCTCTGATTCTGTCATCTGGCTGCACCTTGAATATAGGAGGCAGTTAGTGTGGGGCCACTGGGCAGCCGGCGTTGATTTCTCACTCTTCTGTGACCTCAGAGGAAAACTTCCTTCTTGCTCTCTCCTTAGCTCCTTGGCCAGCATCGCTGCCTTTGAGTCTTCAATATAAGGCAGGAGTGAGGACGGACTGGAAAGGAGGCCCTTTCCACCAGGAAAAAAAAAACGTGATAGTGTAAGCTTCTAGATGGAGGTTTAGGGGGCTTGGATGGCACGATGGAGCCTAATGGCTCCCAATTCTTCTGTTGATGCTAACAATAAATTATGCTACAAAAAATGGAACCATCCATCCTTTGGTAATTTTGATTGTCTTTGAAAGTGGTATATATTCTCATGATTTTGAGACATCCTGCCATTTTTGCCACTATATCGAGCCTGTGGTATGGCACAGCTTATTCCTGTGGACATATGGTTTATTTTTTTTCCAAATAGAATTCCATCCTGGTGCGGTAGTGTGGAAGAGTTTGGTGACTTGACTTCCATGAGCTGTTGTCTGGAATCTGGCTGGTCCTAGGTGCCCGTAGCTGACAAGGTCCCAGGAGTTTCTGTGATTAGGATGAGTTGTGGCCGTGATTATCTTGAAAAACCAACAGCTAATTCCCTGGGCACCGATGCTGTTCCCAAGAAAATCCTCCAGAAAATAGAGCTTTATTTAAAAACCTAGACCTAGTTGGCTAGCGTTTTTATTTTTTTAAATAGTTTATTGTCAAAATTGGTTTCCATACAACACCCAGTGCTCTTCCCCACAAGTGCCCTCCTCCATCACCACCACCTCTTTTCCCTCCTCCCCCTTCTCCTTCAACTCTCAGTTCATTTTCAGTATTCAATAGTCTCAAGTTTTGCGTCCCTCTCTCTCCCCAACTCTCTTTCCCTCTTCCCCTCCCCCGGTCTTCCATTAGGTTTCTCCTGTTTTCCTGTTAGACCTATGAGTGCAAACATATGGTATCTGTCCTTTGCCTGACTTATTTCGCTGAGGCTAGCGTTTTTAAATGTCTCTAAAATTGGTACTGACTGGGGGCTCAGTTGGTTAAGCGTCCGACTTCACCTCAGGTCATGATCTCACTGCTCCTGGGTTTGAGCCCCGCGTTGGGCTCTGTGCTGACAGCTTGGAAGCCTGGAGCCTCTTTCTGATTCTGTCTCCCTCTCTCTCTCCCCCTCCCCCACTCACACTCTATCCCTCTCTCAAAAATGAATAAGTGTTAAAATTTTTTTAAATAAATAATAAGTAAAATAAAATAAAATTGGTACTGATTCCTGTTGGTTGTAATCACAGACTCTCAGAGAAGGCCTTCTGATGAATGTATCAATTCCTCAACTGGTTTGCCTTTTGGAAAACCTGTGCATTCCCTCTCTCCGTGGTGAGGCCTGTCAAGAGCTGTTGCATTGTCTGTGTTTTGCTAGTTTTCTCATTAAAATTCAGAAGCCCAAATCTGCTGCCTCCTGGTACTTTTATTTTTTTTCTTTTAAGCTTTGTCCTTTTGTCTCTTCTCCTTTTCCCCTCCAAAACCGCATCCTCTGACACCTTGTCAGGCATGCACGCTTCGCCAGCCTTGCAAGTGGGCCCTCCTCTCTCTGCTGCCCCAGCTTGCTCTAATGTGAGGCGAGGGCCACATGGGAACACAAGGATTCTTTGTTTCTGCAGCGAGGAGCAGAGGAAGGAAGAAATACAGCGACTGGCATTTCTGCTGCTTTGTCGGCCGGAATCTCTGGTCTGAAATGTGTGTTTAAAACTCTCAGACGTTGGCTGTTTCATTTCTGGTTGACAAAGACCAAGTGTTGGCTTGCTCCTAAACTTTGCTGGGGTTCTGAATTGTGGAGCGTATAGAATTGCTAGGTGAAGATGAACAAACAAGGCACCAGTGAAACGTGGTGGCATATTCTTTAGATGCCAGTTTGTTAGCGGTTCCATCCAAATTATGTTTCTAGATTGCACAATTTTAATCCTAGACTCGGATTCCTTGGTCTCTTAAAAGTAGGGTGCTGTATTATGATCTGGGGTTTTGCAGCCAGCTTGATTATTAGGTTTTTGTATAATTAGTCATTTCTTTAGCAAATAGATGTCTTGCTCAAAGGAAGTATTTTTGGGAGGGGGGTTGATTTTACTTCCCCACGATGAATTTTGCAAACCTAGACAATCGTACTGGAAAAGATAATCTCAATATCAGGTCTTTATTACACAAAAGGCCAGGTTTTATGCTTTCTTTGATCAGGGCGGACTGATAGTTTGAGAACTGGTCTATAAATGACAACTTCTGTTTAAAACTGTGGCTTGTGGCTTTGCTGGTCAGATCTGTAATTCATAACGAAACAGCATTTACTCATCCAATCCTCAAGTCGGGCAGAGTGGGTGGAGAAGTTTCTGAATGTGAGCTACAGTGAACAACTTCTGCTTGAGACTGAGGTGCCCTGCAAGGCCGATTTTACTTTGGAAGCAACAATTTAATGTCCTACAGCCGAGACCCTTGATACTACCTGCTTGGCATGCCAGCTTCCTTGTTTGCCCTTCTGAGAATTTACTGAGCGTTTCCTAATTTGCTACTGACACAGTAGCCACAGAGGTTTTTGTGTTTTTATTTTTAAGTTTCTATTTCTTATTTTGAGAGGGAGAGAGAATTTGCAGGCTCTGCACTAGAGTGCAAAGCCTGAGGCAGAGCTCAGAACCACGAACCATGAGATCACGCCCTGAGCCGAAACGGAGAGTTGGTCACGTAACTGACTAAGCTACCCAGGAGCCCCGCCAAAGAGTTTAAAAATATATACATATGGTGTGTAGCTTTAATTTTGAATTACATTTATCTTCTTTTCAGCTCTTACAATCAAAACGCCTTCATGGTTATTTTTGTTCATGTTTACGTTTCCACTCTCAGTTGTTTCCTTCATAACTACGTGGAGTGACATAACTTGACAGATGTCTGGTCGTAGCAGTCTGGGCTCTGCTTTTCCCACCTTACCGCCACGTCAGATAGTGCTTTCGTGTTTTGTCACACTCTTCGAAGTAATTATTTTAATGACCATAGCATATTCTGTCAACTCCCTTTAAACATTTATTTTCCCCAGACTGCGGAGTTCTTCCATACCCATCACTATTTTAAAGAATAGAGAGAGAGAATAGTTTAAAAGAAGAAAATCCAACCCCTCATAATTCCACCATACTACGTTGGCCTCTGTCCACAGTTGAGGCCAACTCCTTATGTTTTTCTGGCAAACTTTTTTAGTGCGTTGGGATTTTCCTGCAGCCTACACACACTTGTGTTTTAAATAGAGCAGTAACAGGGCGCCTGGGTGGCTCAGTCGGTTAAGTGTCCGACTTCGGCTCAGGTCATGATCTCACGGTTCGTGGGTTTGAGCCCTCCATCAGGCTCTGTGCTGACAGTTGGCTCAGAGCCTGGAGCTTGTCTTTGGATTCTGTGTGTGTCTCTTTCTCTGACCCTCCCCTGTTTATGCTGTCTCTCTCTCAAAAATAAATTTAAAAAAATTTAGTGCAGTGACTTGCCATTATTTACTCCATCATTTCTCTGTTGCTGCACCTTCATGTCCTTCTCTCTGTTACTAGAAATAGGACTGGGATACATACCTATCTGCCTTTCTTGGAGAGTGAATTTCTAGAAGTAGAATTGTTGGGCTGAAAGTAACCTTGTGATACTAATGCCAGATCACTCTCCCAGCGGTCAGTGGTTGGTCCAGACCCCTCTCTACTGGCACGTTGCCTCAATGCACCCTGGGCTGGCACGGAGTGTCAGCATTAAAAACAAACAAACAAACAAATAAAACCCCTCCTAAACTTGAAATTTGCTGGCCATAAAGAAGGAGAGGGGAGGGGGAAGGCAGGGTTTGGTTTGAATAGAGTGTTTATTCACTGCTGTATTTCTTCTTTGGAAAATTAATGGTTTTAAGCTTTTACCTCTTTTTGTTGCTGTTGAGATTTTAGTGTTTTTCTTACTGCTAGTTTGTTTGTACCCACTGTGTATTAAAGATATTTATTTTCTAACTCTTTATTCAACAAATTGAGTACTTCCATTTTGGCAGAGCTGTATTGAACAAGGTAGAGCTGTGAACAAGGCCAAAGTGAGCCTTGCTTCTGTGGAACTTACAGTCTAACGTGAAAGACACAGCAAAAATGATATGTATATTGGGTGCCTGGGTGGCTCATTCATTAAACATCTGAGTTCAGCTCAGGTCACGATGTCATAATTTGCGAGTTTGAGTCCTGCACTGGGTGAGCTTGAGCCCTGCTTCGAGTGAACATGAGCCCCACTTCAGATAAAAATAGAAGCCCTGGGTGAGCCCCACTCCTCTCTCTCTCTCTCTGCTCCTCACTCACTTGTGCCCTCTCTTTCTAAAAAAAAAAAAATGATGTGTATAATTACAATAGTGATGGATGGCATGAAGAAGCATGGGATGCAGTGAGAATAGGTAGCAGGGGGACCTACGCTGGTCTACAGCAGAGGGTGGCAAACTCCGGCCCACCATCTGTTTTTATAAATAAAGTTTTATTAGAACACAATCATGTTCATTCTTTTACGTACCGTCTTTAGTTCTTTCTCGCCACGGTGGCGGAGTTGAGTCATTTCAACAGAGACCGTGTGACTTGTAAACCGAAAACACTTATTATCTGGCCATTTACAGAAAATGTTTGCTGACTCCTAGTCTAGTGGGTCAGGAAAGGCTTCCCTGGGGAAGTGATGTGGAAAGTAGGATTTAAGATGAGTGAGTATTAGGTATGCTAAGGATTCCAGGGGGAGAGCCTCAGGGCAGAGGAAACAGCCAGGTGAGGGAGTGGAGAGGGGCGTGTGCTCTCTCGAACACCAGCAGGTACCCCCAGGGTACTGAGGGTGCAGCGCACTTCACAGGCTGAAGCTAGGGATTTGGGGGATGTGCCAGACAGGGCCCGAGAGACCACACTCATCCTCAGAGCGGTGGGATGCAGTTGAAGGGATGCAGTGGAAGCAGGGTAAGGGACGATCAGATGGCCAGAGGTGCGTTTGCAAACGAGTATGGAGTGTGACGTGGAGAATGCATGGGAAGAGGTGTGTGTGGACGTTGGGAGACTGGTTAGTAGGCTCTAGCAGCTGCCCAGTGGGCGACGTTGGTGACTTGGATGAGAGTGCAGCCCGTGGGACTAAGGAGAATGGAACAGAGTCCACAAGTATTTCGAAGGTAGAGAGTATAGAGCAAATGGGTGGGTGGGTGGGGGCGGTTCCTGAAAGAACAAGCGACCTGCCGGGTGGATGACTACACAGGGCAGAAAAACAGGTGGACACAGGCCGGTAGAGGCGGATCATTGAATTGGAGACCTGGGGATCGATCCGTTTCAGTTCCACGTATGCTGCTGAGAGCGGTTGGGTCGGGTGGAGGGAGAAGGTCTTTAGAGATGAGGCTGTCTAGGAGCTGAGGCACTAGAGCGTCGGGTAGGCGGTCCACATGGCGCGTCGGATCACCCGGGACAGGGTTGTGAGGAGAAAGGTGCAGGCCGGTACTGGAGTAAGGAGCCATCCTGGAGGACACGAAGGGCAGATGCCCTGAAGGACTTATATTTCAAGTAGTAGGCACAGTGACTCTTGTCCTTAGAGCCTCTCGAAGACTGTAGACATCTGGCCCAACGGTTCCACTACAGCTGATAGGGTGCTGTGACGTGGGCGGGTTACCTTTCCCCCTGGAGTCACAGCAGCCCGTGGGTGGCAGCAGCTGTCAGCAAGGAAGAGCCCTGAGCTTCGGTCCCACAAGCCCTGTGGATGGTAACTCAGTGGTCTAAGGCGGGACGAGGTCAGCTTAGAACTAGATACCGTCTTGTGTGGTTTCCTGCCCGTGTTCTCAACCAGATATTGCTTATGTTTAAAAACATGTATGAAAGGGGTGCCTGGGTGGCTCAGTTGGTAAGCATCCGACTTCAGCTCTGGTCATGATCTCACGGTTCATGAGTCTGAGCCCTGGGCGGGGCTCTGTGCTGACAGCTAGCTCAGAACCTGGAGCCTGCTTCCAATTCTGTGTCTCCCTCTCTCTCTGTCCCTCCCCTGCTTGCGCTGTCACTCTCTATCTAAAAAATAAAACATAAAACATTTATGGAAAATTTGAACCTCCAGGTGTTTAAGATTTTTGTTGACTTTGAAACATAATTTCAGGTGCAGAACAGCCTCATCACTAAGTACTAGAGGACTCTGTCGCTAAGTACTAGAGGACTCAGAAGCGTCTTTGGGGGCCTCTGGCCAGGGCCTCGGGGGTGGTTCTTGGTAAAGCATGCTGCCTGTGCCAGGCTCTCACAGCAGACTCGCACCCTCTGTGCCAGAGCAGTAGGCCCTCAGGCTAGAACTTGAGTAATGGACTCTTCGGGGTTGAAGGTCCCAGGAAAAATCCCGGAGAGGTAAGTAGAGTATTCCTGAGGCTTTAACAAAGTAGGTCCCGTGGATCTCGCTGGGTTTCCCCCGCACCTTTCCTTTCTGTGAAAGAGAAAAAAATCAATGGAAGGCTCCTTCCATGGACAAAAGTCGAAATGCTACCTAAGTTCGTAGTTTGCGTGAATTAGTTTAATGTCCTAAAATACAGCTTCTTGTGTGTGTTTGTTTAAAAACCAGTTCGGGTCCAGCCTCGGGTTAGTGACTATAATTCCGCTGGTTTTTACTTCGGGTCCGGCCTCGGGTTAGTGACTATAATTCCGCTGGTTTTTACTTCGGGTCCGGCCTCGGGTTAGTGACTATAATTCCGCTGGTTTTTACTTCGGGTCCGGCCTCGGGTTAGTGACTATAATTCCGCTGGTTTTTACTTCGGGTCCGGCCTTTTTCGTTCCAGCTCTATTACCAGGTGTTGAACTTCGCCATGATCGTGTCTTCTGCGCTTATGATCTGGAAGGGCTTGATCGTCCTCACCGGCAGCGAGAGCCCGATCGTGGTGGTGCTGAGGTAGGTTCTGCGGGCTGTCACGCGGTGTCACCTGGAGGGAAAGCCTGCGCGGCCACCCACACCCGGGACTTCAGCTGGGTAACGCATTCGCGTTTTCTGTTGATACTTGTTTTCACCGTTTCTGACGTTTGTTGACAAGTCTTATCTTTTTCAACAGACGTTTTTGCTAATACTCCAGTGCAGTCTATTTGCTTTTGTGTTTTAATGCTTTCATATGTTATTAATGCATTGACTGATTTTGAAGCAGAAGTCATTGAAAACTGCTGCTTGGTTTCCTTTGTTCCGAGTAGACAGGGAAGGGCGTGCCCCGGGACCCAACAGAGCGAGCCGTATTTTTTCAAGCCGCATCTGCAATACCGGTGTAGGTGGCTACTCTCCCGAGACTGTTAGTCTTACAAAGCACAGGATGTTAAATTTAGAAAAGTTAATACTTTAGTTGACTTCATATAGCCACAAAGCCATGCAAGGGGGGAAATTTAATCAAGTTGAAATTAAATAACCATATCTGGGAGCCTTAGGTCCCTCCAGATGCACTCTGGCCACGTGACTTAGACCATTGAGCCTTGCTGTGGGGGGGAATGGAGCCCGTTGGTTTTATAGGTGGGGTCACCGCAGGCCAGTGCCAGAGCCAAGGCCAATGCGTAGGGGTCTTACCTCCCAAACCAGTGCCCTTTCCCTCCCCCGCTACCTGCTGCCATATCATGGGACTTCTGCCATGGTGCTGGCCTCACCAGGTTGCCCCTGTGTGGCCGTCCAAGGGGCCTGCTTCTAGAGATTCCCTGCTTCCGGAAATGTCAGAGCCCGTGGAGAGCATACGGGACCCCATCCACTGGTTCTCACTTCACGCCAGGAGTGCCCTGGGGTCTAGCAGACGGGATAGGAGGGGGAACAGAACCGAGTGTGTGGATTCGAGACGCCTCAGCCTTGCTTTAGTTGTGACAGCTCCATTTTTATCGTATGTGGTTATGCTTCCTCATAAGATTTCATTCGAGGGAAGGGTTTTAAGGCTTATTTTTTTTCTAAATATAAATTAAAAACCTCAAATTTCAGTTGGCCCTCTCACTTAACATACAGGGAGCTGAGGCCCAAGGCCAAGCCGCTTGCATCTTACAGTTACTCTTGGCAGATCCCAAACTAGATCGTAGATGTTCTGGTTTTCCTTAAATCACACAGACACACTTGTACACAGAAATTGTTGTAACATTGCGGTGTACGGGGGCTTTTTTTTTTTTTCAGCGTCCTTTATAGTTCTAAAGCAATTTGGTGTGTCAGCATAAACTATTGACATCATGAGAAATGTGTGACCTTGGGGAACACTGACCTTCGGGGAATCCCCGGACCATGAGGAGAGCAGGTGTAGTTGATATTGGTGAAACATTTCAGAGAAGTGCTTTTCTCACGGGCCATGATAATGACTCTTGGTGGAAACGGTCTTCTTCCTACCTCTGAGACTTGCCCGGGAGGGTGTTCTAGCTGTAGTTCTTAATTGTCTTCTCTTTCTTTCCCTCTTCATCATTTATATTTCTAGCCCTCGCTCTGTTTTTTGTGCAGATATCCTATCTTTGGAGGCCAGATCTGTTACAATATGCAGCCTCACTTGGTTTAACGTAAAAGTAAATACATCAGCAGGTACTTAGTGACAGGCCCGGGCCCCCCACTGTGTTTCTCCTTGGTGATCTGCGTTTGTTGACAGGCTTAAGGTGTTCCAGGGCAGGGAGGGACAGGAGGGTCAACTTCTTGAGCTGCTCCCAGTATGAGCCCACGTTTCCCTCTAAAGCACCCCATTTCTTCACCCGCCTGGCTCTCCTGCGCCATCCTGCCCTCAACAAACCCGCTGGTTCTTGATTCTGTGGCCCCTGTGTCACTCTATTTTCAGGTCTTATTTATTTTCTCATATGTTAAGACAAAGTGTGAGCATATGTAAGATGAATTCTGTTTGATCATTTTAGCTTCTGCTAGACTACAATCTATTTGAGTCCATCGAAGATTTTTGGTGTGGGTTCAAACCGGCATGGTGTGGGATATTATTTACTGACCTCCACATCAGAAACAGTCAATGTGTGTTAGAATTGGGTTTTCTGTAGAGTACGGTCTAAAGGATGATGCCACGGGAGCCCTGAGACCTGGGTTCCAATTCTGGCCCGGCCCTCAGTTTGGTTTTCAGATAGATCACTCTCCCAAGGCATCACGTGTTCATTTCTCTTCCTTGAACGGGAATGCCACATCCTAGGTGCTGGGGGTGAGCCATGAAATGCAAGAACTGCCCTAGAGAGCCACCTCTCGGAGTCTGCAGTTCTGAACGAACATACTAATGTCTTTGTAGATGTAGGACTTCTTAAAGGCTAAACCTTGGCAGCTTTTACTTCAAAGACTTCCCGTTACACTTGGTTCTCTTCTCTACCTAACACAAGGTACAGGGGACGTGCTCCTATCTTATTCCTACCTAAATCTAAGAGGAAACCGTTTCCTGTCTCCCTCAGTGTCGTCACCATGAGCAGTCAGAACGAAACCGCAGCCATTTGTCCTGTAGGTCCCAGACCCACGCGACGGTGGAAGCTGAGACCCCCGCTGCCGTGTTTATTATTGTGTTCTTCATGAACTGGAACGTTCCCCGTGGGAACCCAGGCTAATTTGGATGTGACTTTGTGTCTCTTCCCAGTGGCAGTATGGAGCCGGCCTTCCACAGGGGCGACCTTCTGTTCCTGACCAACTTCCGGGAAGACCCTATTAGAGCCGGTGAGATCGTGGTCTTTAAAGTCGAGGGACGAGACATTCCAATAGTTCACAGAGTAATCAAAGTTCATGAAAAGTAAGGAGGCTTCCCTTCTTTTCGGTGGTATTTGGTAAATTTTGGTGGCCAGTTTATTTTTTGATTTTTTTATATATTTTAAATTTATTTTTTCATTAGCACTGATTGTTATCAACCTTATTTGTTTTTTTCATTTGTTCCCCCCCTCAAGTTTTTATTTAAATTCCAACTAGTTAACATATGGTGTAGTATTAGTTTCAGGTGCAGAGTTTAGTAATTCGGTTTGGGAAGCTGGCTTGGACTGTGTTCCTAGTGCCGCTGTTTACTGATCCGGTGACTGTGGACCTGCCACTTCGCCCAGTGTGTAGGATGGACTGATAACATTATCATCTCCCACAGTGACTCAGGGGTGACTATGAGAACCGCATGGACAGGTTTCATGGGCGCTCAGAAACAAATGGCTCTGTGACGTAAGGTGAACCTACTGTAGCATAAGAGTTATTTGAAGAGAGGTCCGGGGGGAGTCCAGTCCCACCGCAGCTGAGGATTACCTGGACAGGAGGACTGTTTTCTGAGATGCAGAAAGCCACCCGCTTCCCTGTGTCACTTTGGACCCAGTGGCAATGCTCTCAACAGTCACCTTAGCCCCAGACGGATGAACGTTTCTCTCCCCGGCTCGTCCCGTGGCTTGGGCCACCTATGTCCTGCGCCATTTCCTGCCCCGCGGATGCGCTTCCTTTCCTTACGCGCCAGCGGTGGCCTCTGAAGACACTCTGTGGGAACTAGAAATTTCTATCTCAACTACACTAAGTTCCCATGGGAGAGAGTACAGCCCCATGATCAGTGGAAATGTTGCATTTCATATACTCGGTTATCCATTTACCTTCAGGCAGCTTAGTGTAGCATTTTCACCCGCCTGAGTTATGGAATTGCACTTAGATGTGTGCACTTGTGTTTTAAAGAAATTTTTTAAATGTTTATTTATTTTTGAGAGACAGAGCGTGAGCAGGGGAGGGTCAGAGCGACAGGGAGACAGAATCCCAAGCAGGCTCCAGGCTCTGAGCTGTTAGCACAGAGCCCGAGGCGGGGCTCAAACCAACGGACTGTGAGATCATGGTCTGAGCCGAAGTTGGAGGCTTAATCGACTGAGCCACCTAGATGCCCCTGTATTTGGGTTTTTAAAATAACAGAGCATTTCTCATTTTCTCATCGTGTGGATGTGGGGGGGCGGGGGGGTGCACGCACGTGCAGTGCAGCTTTTGGAGCATTTCCAGAATGAGGTTCCCGTTCCACTCACTGCTTCCAGCTGCTCCCCAAAGAAGTTGCTAAAGAAGTTGATACTTGAAAGAGGAATGATTCAAAGTTGAGGAAATAATGATGATTTTCTGTAATTTGCCTGAGTTGTGAGAGAGACTGTGTGGATTTTTATCCTCTTGACTTCCTGTATAACCACAGCTGCAGAACAGCCTGCTCCTTATGGCGCGGCTTCAAATCTTTGCGGGCTTTCCATATTTTATCTAATTATAAAAGTGCCTTTTTTCATTTGTCTTACTGAAAGAAGGCCCTCTTTAGAGCTCTAGAATGCTACAGTGTCGTGTTTTTAGTGTCAGGGCTGTGTAAGCACTGGTTTTGAGTGTTAAAATTAATCCCACGTGTCTCTTTAACACGCTGGTTTTATGCCATTTGTGACTCCCGTGTCTCTACAAACCGGATTTTATACCACTTCGCCCAGTGGTGAAGGAGGTAGCGCACGGACATTCCACATTTGGCAAGGCACAGTATGTTTGAGGAGGGGTAAGGGCACACTCGCGTTTGAATTCCCGTCCGCTCAAGTCTCTGTGACCCGGGACCCAAGGTCATGTCCCGAGTGAAGAGGAACGTAACCCATGGTCATGTTGGTCGATGCGGACTAAGGAAGCCCATTATGGCCTTGCCAGTGCCCTTGTGCTTTGCCGTGCCTTTTGGTTGTCAGGGTAACTTGAGGGTTTAGAATTGGGGCCATGGGGGCGCCTGGGGGCTCAGTCAGTTAAGCCTCTAATTCCGGCCCAGGTCATGATCTCATGTTCGTGGGTTCAAGCTCTGCGTCAGGCTCTCTGCTGGCAGCTCAGAGCCTGGAGCCCGATCCCGATTCTGTGTCTCTCTCTCTCTGCCCCTCCCCCTCTCATGCTCTGTCTCTCTCTGTATCAAAAATAAATAAAACATTAAAAAGAATTTTCTTTGGAATTGGAGCCACAGGACCCACAGTAGATAGTGCTTAGGCTGGATGGGCACCTGTGAGCAATGCCCTCAGCCCAAGAGAGTGTGGGTTCTCGCCGAGCGCTTGTCCGAACGCCCACATCTGGCCGTGAAATGCCAGATAAACTGTTTTCTAATGACGCGGTGCTGAAAACCGTTTTTGAAAAGCCATTATTTCTCTTTCCAGAGACAACGGAGACATCAAGTTTTTGACTAAAGGAGATAATAACGAAGTTGACGACAGAGGCTTGTACAAAGAGGGCCAGAACTGGCTGGAAAAGAAGGACGTGGTGGGACGAGCCAGAGGGTGAGTGTGGCCCTTTACGTCCCGTAAATGAGTCGGAAACCAGAAACCTAGTCAGAAACAAACTGAATGGAGTGGCTAGAGAGAACCACTCGTTACGTCTTGTGTGTCCGGAGAGTCGGGAGGGGCTGAGTCGTGCCATGTGGACTGTGCTTGGTTTGGCACTAAGGGCCGAACATGTGGAACTGGATGCCAGCGTATGCTCTCCGTCATTGGTTTAGTCCTGTTCTCGAAAGAAATCGTCCCCTAGAGGTTAGTTATTTGTGGTTGTAAATAGCGAGTACAAGAAATCCTCCCAGAGACAACCACTTTGAGTGCTTAGGTGAATGTTCTAGGCATTCCCTGCACCTACACAGGTGGTGTGTTTCTGCACCCTATCATTTTACGTAGGAGGATTTTATCTCATCTGTTGACCCAATAAGAAGTTAGAAGTAGGTTCCTGTGTCAAATCTACATCCATGTACTTTTATTTATTTATTAAAAAAAATTTTTTTTAACATTTATTTATTTTTGAGAGACAGAGAGAGGCAGATCATGAGCAGGGGAGGGGCAGAGAGAGAGGGAGACATAGAATCCGAAGCAGGCTCCAGGCTCTGAGCTGCCAGCACAGAGCCCGATGCGGGGCTCGAACTCACAAACTGTGAGATCATGACCTGAGCCGAAGTTGGGACAATCAACCAACTGAGCCACCCAGGCGCCCCTACATCCACGTATTTTTGAATGGTTATATACTGTCGTTCCCCGGAGATTCACAAAATCATGACTTATTTAGGCAGTCCTCTCCTGGGGGGACACATTTAGGTTATGTCCTGTTTTTCACGACCCAAAACAGGTAAGTGATAAATCTTGTGATATTCATCTTTACATAATTGCGTCAGCAGTGCCTGGTACAGCAGAGCCTGTGTCCTCTTATGAAAAAAACCAAAAAGGGCAATTCTTCCTTTTTTATGTTTAACCCTTGTTGGACGTGTCTTTTTTTTTTTTTTTTTTTAAATCTCGAGGCTGGAGAACGCTAGTTCCCCTTTTCTACGATTCAGCTTCCCTACTCAGATGGTGACTGGCGGCCTCTTTTGGTTCCTGTTCTCCTTCAGCTCACCTTTTAACTACTTTATGCTGTCGCGTTGCCCCTTGAACATGTGTGGGGAGATGGGAGTCACTTCCAGCTGGCCCGTCCTCTAATTTTAGACGTCTTGGGGACGGGCTTTGTGTCAAGGAGAGGTTGGAGCTGCCGATTTACGTAAATTGGAGGGTCCCCACATGCTAAGCTGGTTTCCCAAGACTGAGGGGAGCTCTGGGTCACACTGACTGCACAGTGACATTCATTTTGTCAGCAGAATCACTGGCTAGCTTATGCCCCCAGCCTCGGTGTCCGGGACCACAGTCATGTGTGGGTGTGTTACGGGCTTCACATCTGTGTTTGCTGCCCGACGAACGTGTTCGTTATGTCTGAAAAGCCCTGTGAAATGAAAATGATAGATCTTTCCGTTGTAAACTAAATCTCCGTGTATTTTGAAAGCTTTCTCTAACAGCAGTCTCTGATACTTCTCCCCCTAAAAACATTAAAAACCAGCTTGATGAAAGTTGTCGTCCATTTGCACAAGTGGCGCAAGTAATTATTTTGATTCTGTTACGGTGAATGCAGCAAGCACAGACGAGTGGCGTCTCTGGTGGAAATCACGTGCCTGCCTAAAAACTGGCCCTGGCCGTTCCTGGCGCTGCTTTTGATTCCTGAAGCCTTTCGAGGCAGGAGGACTATTCATCCTCCAGCCCCAATCAGTGCTCTTCCCACAGAAGCTTTGTTCCCTGAGGCTGATTTAGAGTCTTTTTAAATGTTGCTCTTTTCATATTACAAGCAGTTTTTATATTTCTGGCTTTTCATCCCACAATTTAGGTTTTTACCGTATGTTGGTATGGTCACCATAATAATGAATGACTATCCAAAGTTCAAGGTAGGAATTTGTGTGTATGTCTGCATTAAAAAAATATAAATATATATTGGCGCTTTTACACGTGCAGTTGTAAAGATGCAATCTGTTTAGAATGTTTTACTGTTTATTTTATTTTGCAGAGCATTAGTATTTGACTACCAATTAACATAACCATTTAAATTATCAATATTTACATTAGCTATTTAAAATACCTACTTTCATCTTTTATGTTCATCGTGTCTTCTAAAATGGCACCTCTGTATTTATTGCTTTTTATCGTGAAAATCTTTAAACATAACCAAAAAAAAGTTAATACAATAGACCCAGTAACATTGATTCCCTGTGTCAGTAAAAATGGTATCTATGTTTTTTTTTTAAAAACCACTTGAAGAACAATAGGAAATGGATGCGAGAGTGAGCAGTGAATGAGCTGAATTTGTTGGGTGCTTGATCCTTGGTCCAAGGCTTTTAAAACCAGAGCGTGGCACGGAACCGCTTCTCGGGGAACAGGGATGGGGGGAAGAGGTCATCTTTTGATTCTGTCCTCAGCCTAGTATCGAGCAGACCTCATCTGAATATATTTATAGACCAAGCTTCTCTGTAGACCTCACAGTAATTTCCCACTGTGTTTTCTCCCCAGTATGCTCTCTTGGCCGTAATGGGTGCGTACGTGTTACTAAAACGCGAATCCTAAGATGAGAAGCTCCTGGCGCCAGATAGAAATGAATTGTGTTGAAAAAGAGAAAAACTAATATATTTGAAATGTTCCACTTTCTGTATAAAAGGAAACAATGTGTGGAGACGTTTTTGTCTTGTCCAAATAAATGATTCATCAGTAAAGACTGTTTTCTTTTGTGGGCTCTGGTTTGACTCTGCTCAGGCTCTGCGGCCCCCGTGGCAGCCGTTCCGAACCAAGCACGGGCGTCTGCGGCCACTTCTGGACCCGCTGGTGGGGACAGTGCACAAGCCACACGACGTAGTTCTAACATCTGAGTTTCAGAAGTAAAATTCTTGGCATAGCGAAATGGCATTTCCGAGGGGAACAGACAGGCCCCTAAAAGGAAATGATTTCTTGTTTATTAGAGTACAACCCAATCAGTGAAGAATAAAACCTAAAACCTTTTTAAAAGGAAAGATGTAACCCGCTTTGTTTTGTGGTGTGATCTATCTTGAGATGGTTGGATATGTTACTGGAAACATGCTTTTCATAAATTAAAAAACAGCGCATCCTCCTTCGAAAACTTACAAGAAGCCCAGACGGGCGAAAGGAGCCCATCGGTTTCCGCAGGCTCTGCGGGTCTCCACTGTTTGAGTGGTGAGCGCGCCCCGGCCAGTCCGGCCCAAAGCGGCCCTTCGCTGAAATGTCTGTCAGGCACTGCTCTCCCAGGCGCTGCCTTGGGTGCGGGGGACACGAAGTCCTAGCCTGGATGGCGTTTGCCGCATGTGGGAGGAACAGATAAGAAACTGACGGTGATTTCTTTGTATTTTTCTTAAATTTTTTTTAAATGTTTTATTTGTTTTTGAGAGAGAGAGACAGAATGAGCAGGGGAGGGTCAGAGAGAGACAGACAGAATCTGAAGCAGGCTCCAGGCTCTGAGCTAGTGGTCAGCACAGAGCCCGACATGGGGCTCGAACCCACAAACCGTGAGATCATGACCTAAGCCGAAGCCGGATGCTTAACTGACTGAGCCCCTCAGGTGCCCCACTGACGGTGATTTCCTGAGTGACGGTTGCCCTGGGTGAGATGGAACAGGGTAAGCTGAGAGCAAAAGAGAATCCTTGCTTTTCACGTAGAGCCCAGGGAAGACTGGCACAGTTAAGAAACAAGGCAGGGGAATTCTGGGGAGGAGCATTCCGCCGGGCGTGGAGGAGGCCGGAGAAGAGAACGATGTTCCCAAGGTTGTCGTGAGCACACAGAGCACCCGGACATTGCTAAATGCAGATTCTGACTCAGGAGGCCCCGGCTGGGGCCTGAGACTCGGCATCCCTAACTCGCCTCCGCTCCCCGGGGATGGCGATGCTGCTGGTGCCCGACCACAGTCCGCGTAGCCGTGTTAGCGGAGTAGAAAGGAGGCCAGTGATGTTTTCAAGTGCACTCTTCAGTTGCACAGAAATGTTCTCTTTTCACTGGATGATGCGATGGTGACATCCTTCCAGGGAGACCTTACAAGTCTTCCTCCTTCTCTGAGGTCTGTCCAAACCTGATGTAAGAGTTGAGAATCCCTAAAAGCCAGGTACCCACCTGTAGGCCTTGAGCAGTCTCAGTTCACGCAGCATCGGATGGAGGACAGCAGCCGCACTCACCCCCCGCCTGCCATCCCCGGGCACAGGCGGCTAACTCCCCGAATGCTCAGCACGGGTGCCCGACATATGCACAGTGCACGCTCCATAAACGGTATCCGTTGTTACGTAAGTTTTCCTTTACAGCGTAAGCCTGTGCCTCGTCCCACACCTGCTCTTCTCTGAGGGGCTCTTGATCTGGGGAAGACCAGCAGGAGTGAGCCGTGGGGGGGCAGCTCGCCCCGGAATCCTTTCTCTCTGCTGAAATAGGCTGTGTCTCCAATAATGGCCCTCATCCTGTCGAAATCAACAAAGTGAAAGAACAAACATTTACAGGCTACTTTCTAAACCCATTATTCGCTTGTGCCCATTAATAAATTCTTACAAAAAGCGCTTTTGATTCCCTTAACTAAAAATGGAATATAAAAATGTTGGGTCAAAGCTTTATTATTTTATCATCATCCTGGGGTTCTGTAGCTGGTTAGTAAAACCTTTTTAAAAAAAAAGTCTTAACACGGCTAAGCTTATCGTAAATTCTCTGCACGTGCCTGACATCCTGAAATAAACTTTACAAAGACAGCTAAGAACCTTCCCGGGGCCCGGCTGTTGTGACTTGTCCACAAGCTCGACTCGTGGGGCCTTTAGATGCTGCTGATGACTTCTCAAGAACAAGTGATGTGAGCAGACATTGGACTGAAATTCCTTATCCGCAGGGCTCAGCTCTAAGAGGACTCCCGAAGTTAAACGATGTTTGCTCTACTGTGTTTAAATCAATGTAGGTTCCCATGAAAACCTGGAAAGCTTCCACTCTGGGAGTAGGCTTCGGTTTTTTTTAAAAAGTGGGAGAGCCTCTGGTTTCCCAGCCCACGGGCCTGAGTCCCCCTCTCTGTCCTTTGACAACGAATGTGCTAGTCTTATCTGGGTGCCGCACGCACGCACGCACATGCCACAGCACCCAGACTGGGGGCTCTAACCTGCTCTGTAAGAATGTGGGGCCTGCCACTGTCCCCAGCAAGGCGGAGCGGGCAAACATTGCTGGGAGGTGGAGGAAGTCTGCTCGTTTGAAGTGCGCAGGGTGAGAGAATCTTTAACTTAGGGGAAGCGAGCCTGGACATCTGCACCTTAAAAAACTCCCCAGGTGATGCGCATGCGGCTGGGGTTGAGAACCGCTGAGAAACATCTGGACACAGTAGCTGAGAGTAAATGTGATTAGGGTGCATGACTGCTCCTGGCCTCCTTCACAAAGACATTTTTGGATGGCGTGATGGAAAAGCCCAGAAATACCCATATGGACAGGCCACTTCCCGGCCACCATTTCCCAGCCCGATGCTGACGCCTCCAGCAATGGTCGTCTGGTTTCTGGGTTTCTGCTCGGGCCCCTCTTACGAAGCAGCCTCCTGCCCTGAGGCTGCGGACAGTCCGCCGGGTCTCATCCAGAAGTTCAGGGCAGAGACCCAGCCACTGCCCTCTGGATTCAGCTCGTTCCCTGGCTTGGTAAGTGGGGTGAGGCAGGGTGCGGTGAGAGGAGGGATTCACAATCACAGGGAGGCTAAGCCCTGCCTCCACTTTCTAGATCTGTGGTCGGTAACTAACTCAGACTCCATCTCCTCATCTCCAGAATTAGCGTCAAGGCGCGGCGAGAGCTTGTTGGTCACTCGTCTTAATCCACTGGAACTTGACCCTCTTTTCCAACATCTCTGGAGTTGGAGTACCGAGGATTGATCGATTGCCTCCCCATCCTCTTGAACCTTCTTTTTTTTTTTTTAATCATCTTTGGCCTTGAACACTCTCTAGATTTTCTCTGAACTTTTCATTGGTACCCCCATGTTGTTGGAAACATACCCCACGACAGGGGCATTTTCCCTTGGAGCCTCAGCTTTTAGCCACACGAAGCTTCAGGATGAAGCCCCTTTGCTCTCACCTCTGTGCCTGTTCTGTGCCAGTTGCACACAGATGGGCGCGGGCACTTGCTCCACATGCTCTCTGTGGCACACCACCTGTGAGGGCCCCTCGAGGCTTCCCTCCGTCCTCACCCAAGGCCACTTGCCAGGTTACCCACAGGGGTGGCTTCATTATACAGCGGGCATTTCTTTACTGGACTTTGTTTTTTTAGAGCAGCGTTTGGTTTACAGCAATTTGAGTGGAAACTACAGAGTTCCCATAGAGTCCCTGTCCCTCAAGCACACAGCCTCCCCGCCATGGATGTCTACACCACAGCAGTGCCTTCGTTAACGATGGATGAACCTGCAGTAACCTGTCATTATCACTTGAAGCCTATAGTTTTCATCAGGGTTTACTCTTGGTGTTGTATGTTTCAAGAGCTTTGGCAAATGTACAATGACATGTATCCATCATTATAATGCCATACAGAATAATTTCACTGCCCAAGTCCCCTGTGCTCTGCCTCTTCATGGTTCCCTCCCCCGCCCCCTAGAAACCAATGTTTGTTTTTTTTTTTGAGGGAGAGCTCACATGCACCAGCAAATGGGGGAGGGGCAGAAGGAAAGGGAGAAACAGAATTTTAAGCAGGCTCCACCACCACCACTGAACCCAATTCACAGCTCCATCCCACGACCATGAGATCATGACCTGAGCTGAAATCCAGTCTGATGCTTAACGAGTTGAGCCACCCACACTGCAGGATTTTTACTAGGTGTTTATTATACTCAGAAAAGCATAGACCCTTGCTCTGCTCTATTCCTTTGTCAGTTCCATTCTTCATACCCAATGATGAAGAATTCCTTCCTTCTTTTAAATCTCAAGTTAATATTTGTCCTGCTCTGTGCATTGGTATAGAAATATCTGAGCCTCTTCTTCCCCCTGAGATTTGCTGGGAGCTTCTTTTGTTATTTTTCTGTTCTGCTGTGACATTCCTCATATCTTCCATAGCATCTGGATTATCTGCCATGGCTGCGTATATATCCCCCCTCCCTCTTGGTTATCAATGTCAAGAGCTCTTGATTAGATCAGTGGCTTTAAAGGCAGATGGATAGACTCTGGCTTCTCACTAAGGAAAAAACGCATCATAACAGAATCAGGCTCCCATTTAGAGCTCCTACCTGGTAGCATCAGGAACATTCGACCGGAGCTCAGTAGTGGATGAGAGACCCGAAGGGAGCCTGGTGATTCATTCCTGAAGGTAACAAATCATCCTTAAGATGGGATAATTTAATTCCTGCAAGTCCAAAGCTACGCTTCATGGTCCCGCATCATGCATTGTACATAGGCCAGATGCCTTTTTAAGTCAACATGGGAACCAAAAATGGAAAATAGCATTAAAACATCATTTTTCACAGCTTTATACTTGCAATGTTATATTTGCTACTTTCCAATTTTTAATGGCAACGTGAACCAACCACTGTGAAACATTTTAAAGCCAAGCAAAGAGCCATAAAAGATCTTCCTTACATGAATGTGGAAAATTGGTGTTCTCCAAATGCTTACTTATCACTTGTCTTCTGGCGAGTCAGGACTGAGGTCGGCTGCCACCTTAAAGGTCATTGTGAGTAGTCTTGCCTATTCAGAAGCTAAGTGGAATAAATATCCTCATGGAAAATCTTCTCTGGTTTTGAATTTTATTTTCAAAGAATCTCTTGAGTCTATTGCTTCATAGATGATGAGGTTGACCATATTCTTCCCATGAGGAAGGTTTCTCTTAGATGTTTCTAGACTTCCTCCCAGACAGAGATCCTGGAGGTAGAAAATTTAGACAAGAGGGCCTTCTATATCCAGAGAGTTAATACAAATGGGGCGGGGGGGTCCTTGCAGATGTTGATAGGTGAGGTAGAAAAATTGGGGGTGCTGAGGAGCGTGAATGCCCCAGAAGCTATGGAATCACGTTGTTGTTATTCGGTGCCCTGCACCAAGATCCTACCCACAACTTCTTCAGCGGCTGTAGACCCAACTGGCAACAGCCACCCCCTGCCACCACCTCCTGCCTCACAGCTTGTGCTCTTTTATAAGTGGTTTTTGATGGATTGGCCAGTGTAAAGTTGCACTCCACACTGGTAAAATAATAATAATAAATTCTTAAAAATAACAAATTTGTATCATTCAAGCAACTGATAGGAACTTGCAAAGTACGAATCCCAGTGGGCACTCTGACAGGTAAGATATAAAATGGAGATTAAGGGTTTTAAGACGACATTTGAGAAACAAATGGTCTCTGATAAAAAGAAAAGTTAAGAACCTGTTTTGGGGATGGAGCTCCAGACAGCACCTGTAATTCTTCCCAGCTCCAGCCTGGGTCGCTGGAGAAGGGGAGGGTCGGAGCAGGGAGGCGAGAGGGAGGTGGACCCTTGGGTGGCAGAGCCCTGCTGTCCCCGCCCCCTCGCCCAGGGCTGTGATGGATTTTCCCCATCAGAATGCCTCTCACTTGCAACCAGGACTCTGCTGCTAGGACT
>NC_043713.1:15935855-15961877 GCF_006229205.1 Suricata suricatta | reverse complement strand
GGGGGGGGGGGGGGGGGGGGGGGGGGGGGGGGGGGGGGGGGGGGGGGGGGGGGGGGGGGGGGGGGGGGGGGGGGGGGGGGGGGGGGACACCGCTGGGGGAAGCCTAGACACTTGAGTTTCTATGTTTCATTTTCTAAGTTCCCCATCATCTGCGGTTTTCAGGCCTGGCCACCCATTCCAATCTCTGGGCACTGTGGACGAACCGAGTTTCTGCCCATCCCCCCCCACCACATGTGACCCCTCCCACAGGGGTCTTTGAAGGCGGGACCAGAGTGCATTCTGTGAAGCACCCAGACCACGGTAACTGGGCCGGTGGGGCTGCTCCTGGCTTTCTCACTCCCCCGGTGTGGAACAGTGGTGCCCACTGAGCAGGTCAGGCATCCTCTTCCAGGGGGTATTTCCGGGGCAAGAGAGCCCTGCATCCTCTCAATTCGCCAGAATTTCCGGAACCTGATTTACCCACCGGGCCTTTACCAGGGCGCAAATACCTCCGCGCAGAACCGCTTCATCCCCCGCCTCCTCCTTGGGCACGAGCACCAGGTCCCCCTCTCCGCCCCTGGGAGTTAAGTATCTGAGGAGGGGGTGTGTGTATCTGAAGAACTTGGGGAGGGGAGGGGAGGGAGGTTGGCACTTCGCTCCCGGCCTGCATGAGTGGCCCTAAGTCAGCGCTTGCAAACCTCAACTGGGGGTCTTGTCAGATGTGGATTCTGACTCAGAGGCCCGGGGTGGGGCCTGGGATTGCATTCCTAACACACTTCAGTGCTGCTGGCGGCGCTGTTCACTGGGCCACGTGGTGGTGCAAGGCCCTAGGAAGCTACTTCCCTCCCACCTTTTCCTTGGAAGTTTCTGGGTTTACATTTGGGCCGACTGCATTACATAGGGGAGGGAAGTGGGCCCGAGGGGGACCTGGGATCCGTGCCTAGGTAGGGTAGGAGGTGACTACTGATTTGGCTCCTACAAGGCCTCGATGCTACACAGAGACCAGGGCCCTGGTGAGAGGGTGTGTCCTGTCCTAAGCAGGTAGCAGGGCTGGGAGGCTGAGCCACAGAAAACCAACCGTGACCTTGAGGCAGCATGAAGGGACAGTCCCTCTACTGTCTGCGCCTCTGTGATCGCTCGTGTAGGCCACACTGAGCTCAACGTCAGCACAGAGCCTGACGTGGGGCTCGAACCCACAAATGTGAGATCTGACCTGAGCCGAAGTCGGAGGCTTAACCGACTGAGCCATTCAGGCATAAAAATCTTGAGCTGAGAGTGGGTGCTCAGTAGACACATTTGTTGGGTGAATGTGAATAAAAGAATTTTCTTGAATATTCTACTCAATATCTCTGAAGCACCGGCTTCAGGACTCAGTGGTGTCATTTAACAGGAACTATTAAGCAGGGTCCCTGTTGCACACGTGTCCCTGAAAGCTACTACTGAAGGGGTGTCTTTGATGTCATTTCTTCCCCAAACGCCAGCTTGCTTAGCTGTGAGTTCTGAGTCTCTTCTGTAAACCCTTCCCCGGAAGAGGAATTAGCAGGAAGGCAGTGAGACACCCAGGGGCAATTCCAACCTCGGAGGAAGGCTGAGGATATTTGCATCTCTAATCACAAGGAAGTAACTCCTGACAGCCCTAACTAAAGCAGAAATAATTAAGAACGAGAGTGAAATTCCTGTACCAAGAGAAAAATGGCAGGTCAATAAAAACTTTGAGAAGCCAGAGCAGGGCAGTAAATTGCAGATTATGAAATCATATTTGAAACTGGATTGAAACAGTTAATTTTGTCCCTTGGAGTTTGCAAAAGTGTGTTAGGCTTCAATTACCTGTTTCAGAATTCTTTGATTATTGATAGGTCACCATATGATATATATATTTGTTAGGGGAGCTTGCATTACAGTCAAATAGGCTGTAAGATGTTAGTTTTTCTTTGGTCTCCATTCAAAACTAGCAGCCTAACCGGAGACTCTGGGTTGTGGGATGATTACGAAAAGACCACCAATGCTGAATAGAAGCGAGGCATAATTTTATTCACGGCCGCATGCTTTTATTACGGCCCGGGCCAAACCTGATCTCTTTGGTGTTAAGGAGGGGAGAATGGCCGAACAAAGGGCGCAGTGAGATTATATGGACAGAACACGTCATTATTTAATTAACCAATTACAATTCACAGCATTCCTTGGTAGCCAATTACATTGTAATACACAGATGTTAGTTTTGGCGGGAACCTTTCATTTTAAGGTTCGTTGTCCCTTTAGATTGACCCATCATAGTTAGACACCTAAGATACTGAGAGAGACAGTGACCAGGTGACTTTCACCTGTGGACTTTGCTTCAGCCAGGTCTTAGTAGAAGGGTGGGGTTACTTAACAGAATCTTGAAAAACAAGTTAAACTTCAGGTTACAATGTTCCTTATCGAGTTACATTCTTAGAGTGTTTCTAGATTGCCCAATCTTTAATTATTCACCAGAATGGGAGTTTAAACTGAACCTATATACAGTAAGTTCTCTGATATCTTATAAGTTGACCTATAACATTCCATAAGTTGACCTATAACACTCTGTGGGTTGGTTAAAGTAACACACTCATCTGTGGTATATGTTGCTTCTGAAATCCAAAGGCCAATCAAACACTGTGTCTCCTTCTTCCTAGTAGATGCAAGGGGTGGCAATTTATCTTTCACCATAGAAGGAAAAGCTTGACATGTCCCAGGCCACCGAACCCCCAGAATCATCAATTAAGTGGTGGACACCTGAATCTTATGAGATTTATCCTCACCCTCTGATGTGCATGTGTCTTTAGGAAGGGCATCCCAAGTTACTTCCTACTTCTTGCTCATCAGATTCAATCAGCATGTCAGTGTGGTATATTAGTGACATTGTGCTGACTGTGGAGATGACCTCAATCTGTCTGGACAGAGGGCAAGAGAATTGTTGAGATCCTGAGGCAAGACTGTAAGGGTGTACTGTTGGCTGTCCCAGGTAGAAGCAAATTGCTTTTGATGGTCCTTGCACATTGGTATGGAGGAAAAGGCATATCTAGGTCAGCAGATGTGTACCAAGTCCCAGGGATTTGTTCAAGTAAAGATACTACATCTGGGCTGTGGCTGTCATTGGAATTATTACCACCTGCTTAAACTTGCGGTAGTCTACAGACTTTCTCCAAGATCTACTCAACTTCTGCACAGGCCAAACCGGTGAGTTAAATGGTGATGGATATCACCCCCCACCCCTATATCCTTCAATCTTTTGATGATGGCCTTGATCTCTATGCTTCCCCTATCTTGGTAGGGAGGGGACATTCTTTAGGCCTCCATTTAGCCCTTCTTACCATAATGACCCTTACTCTTCATGTCAGAGAGAATTTGGAGAGACTTTGGAAAATTTTGAAGGGACCGAGTACATCTATTCTGAATATACATATAAGAACTGGGGAAATAACTCCTGGGTGAGTCTGTAGACCAATCAATCCCACTGTGAGTCAGACTTGGGCTAAGACCTAATCATTCAGTTGACCACTAATAAGCCCTCACTTTGATGTGTGAGAACAGTCACATTTAGGTCTTCAGGAATTAAGGTCAATTCAGAGCCAGAGTCTAGTAAGTCCCAAAATATCTACGTCTAGATATTTCCATATCCCCAATGCACTGTCTCGTCTCTCTAGTAAATGGTTGCAGATCCTTTTGGAGAAAGCTTTAAGGAAGATTTATAACATGTACGTCAATTATTTATACAATTATAATATGTACTTTTATGTGCATTTATAATGTGTATGTTTATGTACTTCCTTAAGGAGACCCAGGTTTTCTGCAGCAAAGGACTCTGGGTCTGGGAGTTGATTTATATCTGGAAATTCACTAAATTGTCATGACTAGCTACTTAAGTCAGGTTTTGGGCTACCACACCTAGATTTTTTTTTTTCCTTGTTACATAAACCAGTACAATACTCTAGTGGGCTGTCTATCTATTGTCTTCCTAGAGACACCGGGATCAATTCACCATCATTAAAGATCTTTGAAGTCCAAGGCATTCTTAACACTGGTACATCCCTGCTCCTTTTTCAGTAGATGTGCCCACTTTGACTTGGGTAGTTAAATGCAACCTTTATCACCCTTAAAATCATAGAACCCATCTCAGTGGTGTTTTCCGGTACTTCCATACCTATTCTCCAAGGAGAGCAACTACACACTTTTCAAGGGTTCAGATTCTCCCCTCACTTATGTATTTCTCAACGCCTCTGTTGAGAGGGTCTTCTGGATGCTCTTGTGGAAAGTAGTTGGGGGTCAGTGGGCGTGCAGAGTTCACATGGTAAATCCAATCCAACATTCCTACCTAAGCACATTGTAACAGAACTAATCTCACCAAGAGCTAGGGTCTGTGTTTCCTCCCTTGGATCTGGGTGGGAAAATGGAGCTGCATGGCCAATGGAGTACAGTGGAAATAATGTTATGAGACTTTAAGACTAAGTAAAAAAAGGAATATAATCTCTCTCTCTCCCTCCCTCCCTCTCTCTCCCTCTCTCCCTCTCTCTCTCTGTCTCTGTCTCTGTCTCTCTCTCTCTCTCTCTCTCTCTCTGTCTCTCTCTCTCTTCTCCCCTCTCTCTCCTCTCTCTCATCACATGCTCTGGAGAAGCCAGCTCCCATGCCATAAAGACACTCAAGTAGCCATGTAGAGAAGTTCTATAAGGACAAACTGAAGCTTTCTGCCAATAACTAACAACGTTCTAATTTTGTGAGCAGGCCACCTGGGAAGTGGACCCTCTAGCCTCAGCCTCCAGCCAACATCTGATTACAACCTTCAGAGAGACCCCAAACCAGAATGGCCAAATCAAGCTACTCTTGAATTCCCAACCCATGGGATTTGTTCTGAGAAAACAAATGATTATTGTCATTTTAAGCCACTATGGTTTAGGGCTATTTCTTACGCAGAAATCGAAAATGAATACATATGCATTGCTCACAGATACATACATATGTAATAAAAACAGAGAAACCTGCATGGCTGTGGTTTCTACTTTAAGATAGTTGATACATGTAGGGATAGAAAAAAGGAGATGGGACTGGAGAGGAGTCCAAAGTAAGCTTCAGAAGGATCAGTGATATTTTATTTAGAAAAAAAAAAAAGATCTAAAGCAAATATAGCATAAGTTATGTTAAATCTGCCTGATCTATACATAAAGTGTATTTTATATTATTCTATACATTTCTATATGTTTAAAAACTCAAATCAAAACACTGAGGGCGAGAGGGCTGAAATATACTTTTGCCTAGATCATGATTTGTCAAGGCTGAGTTTACTCCAAATTTTCAATGGCAAAGTCTGATTTTGGCCGTCGGTTCTTGGGCTGCTCTTCAGATTTTCATCAGAGACATCAGGGTTGTTGTTCTTGCCAGATAGAAGGTGACAGAAGAATGTCCCCAAATTACCCTGGCAGTCCTCCTTACGTAGCACTGAGGGAGCCTATTTTCTAAAGCTGCGTGTATACGGAGGTGGCTGCTCATAATCCTCTAAGGGAAGGCTCTACAGCCTTTATCTCTGTGAGTGAGAATGAATATGAAGGAACAACGGAACATAACGTTATGGATCATAGAACTCCAAGGTGGGAAGGGAACTCCGTGCATCCCCGCTCTCCCATGGCAGGGAGGACTCCTACAATGTCCCTGACAGGGAATGAATCAAGCCCTGCTTTTGTACCTAATGGTGACTGATACTCTTTCCTGGAGCACTGTGTTCCGTGGAACAGCATGGAAAGTGCTCATCGCCTATTGAACAGAAGCCCCAGTGGTTCTCACCCACTGCTTTTAGCTTCTAAAGCAACACATAAAAAGTTTACTCACTTCCTCATAACAACCCTTCAAATGTTTGAAGACAACAATCTGGTCCCTCTTCAGACTTCCCTCCTCCTGGTAATGCATCCTCGATTCCTTCAGAAAGCGAAGAATCCAGCAATTCTTGAAGGCCTGTTATATATGTCAAGTGGCTTCTATTCAGGGTTTTATATAATCTTCATATTCTCTGAGTATCCACATTACAGAGAGGGAAACTGAGGCTCAGGGCATTTAAGTCACTTGGCCTAAGATCACAAGGCTAATGAAGCAGCAAAGCTCCCTGACCAGGCGGTTTGTGAGATGTGGGTTCTCACAGGACACGGCAGCCCTTCCCGCCTTCTCCTGCTCTAACATCCGGCTTCTGGGCTGTGATGCAGAGAACCGAACACAACATAATGAGCTCATGGCCCTTTGTAATATTTTAGCTTATCTGATCATCTCTCCAGCCCTTTGAATGGGCAAGAAAGGCATCAAAACTCACGTGCTGTGGATCAGGAAACAGGCTCAGCAAGATGGGTGGCTCAAAGAAATCAACTGACCCTTGAGTAGGACAATTGGGATGCACACCCGCATCTTCACATTCAAGGTCAGTTCTCTCGTGCCAGAATGGGTCTGCACGATCCAGAATCTCAGCAGCGTTAAGAACTGGCCCCACCCTAGTTAATCTGGATTCAAGTATTATCATTGTTAATACGTAGCCAGAAATGGTCTTAACTCCTCTAAGCAGCTGCATGAAGAGAGAGTGTGGTTCTGTTAGTAAGTGGCCCCCCAAATCTTTGTTTTACAGACACGACTACAGCAACTGAGTTTAGGTCACTCCTTGTGAACGTCCCCCTTCCCTCCACCCCGCTGAACCCAAACCTGAGCCCTAGCTTGGGTGGGGGGGGTGTCTTTTGAACTATCACCATGTCATCCAGTGCAGTAGCGACTCCTGTTAGCACCAGGTGCCGAGCACCCTTGGCAAGCACCTGTTTACTCTCGTCATGGACTGGTGGATGCCACTGGGGAAAACACAAGGCTAAGGACTGAGCCCAGGCATGTGGTTCCAAGCACGGTGCCAGGAGGAAATACGATTGCAGAAAGAGGGAAATCAATGTGTGTTCCAAGCCACCGTCGCACCATGCCTGGGACGGCTTCAGGCGTGTGGTGGCCGGGACAGCCCGAGCACCAACCAGTCCCCTGGGGACACATTCTCTCTCTACAGCGGGGGAGGGGCGGAGTTGATGGGTTTGGGAAAGAATGAGACACGTGTGGAGACAACCCCCACCCATCCTCCTAACAGGAAATCATTCTCCTTATTGCAGACCTGCTCAACGTCCCAGGGAAGGTCATTCAATGCCTTTGCTCTCCTCCACCTTTGCCTTCTTGGTGGGATTCTGGACTGGAAAAATCCCATCCCTGCCCCCTCCCTCTGGAGCTCGCTGGAGATGCAGTAGACACCCCCCCCCCCACCCCGCCACTCCCACAGTTGCCTTCCTCTAACTGCTTAGCACCCTCTCTTTTTCCTGCTGCCGTTTCTCCCAGACAGATGGTGTTTATAGACAGAGAAGGAATGGGACTTCTTCAGCCGCATGGCTGGTAATCGATACCCAGACACCCGCCCTCTGAAGATGCCCGTGGGGGGAGGGGCTTTCATGGCTGGGGCGGCTCCAAGAGCCCAGGGCTGACCCCACGCCTGCTTGTAGCTGGCTGAGGGCATGAGCAGCTGTGTTTCCTGCGGCTTCTTCTTTGGCCTTCCGGGCTGTGTGCGCAGGGTCTGTGCCCACGCAGCCAGTAGCGAACAGGGACTGGCTTTTCCCGGGTAATGGTTCATCCAGCCGCCAGGAGGTATGTGCTGAGCTCCGCTCTCCGCGTGTCGCTGTGGGACCCAGGAGAAAAGGCCAACGTGCTTCGGCTGATGAGTGTGCCGTGCTGCCAGGGCGGCCTGCCCTCTGAGAAACGTCCCGGGCAAGGGAAGAAAGAGGCAGCAGGTGTGTGTTTGCACACTGCGAGCCACGGGAATGACCCGTAAACGTGGAATCACACACGTGCACCTGCGCCTTAGGCACCCAGGGCTCCTGGGTGCGGTTGGGAGGGAGGTTTGGGTTGAAGGTGAGAGAGGGGCCCGATTTCGGATCCAGCTGTGTGGGGGAGTATGATTGGAGGGGTGTGGCGGTGAGTAGGGAGGGGTAGGTGGCCCCAGGGGCTGAGAGAGATCAAGAAGGACACATAAGCCCGGGAGGAGGGGTTGCAGACTCGGTCCAGGTGGGTCAGGGGCCTGTCTGTAAGAGGGCCTGGCAGGCATGGGAGCTTGAGGCAGGCCTCAAACCTCCACCAATAATGATTTCAGAACCCCCTCAATTCCCCCCTCTTTTTTCCCCATGAAAAGGCAATGTCTCTTTTGGTCACTGCTTCAAATGTCTGCAGCAAAGCTAAATACCGACATACTGTAATTTGCGAGTGGGCCTAGAACACGGCAGGGGCCACCGGCGGGACAGCCCACGTGGAGTTTAGAAGCACAGGCTTTGAAGCACAGAAGCCTCCCAGCTCTGCCGTTTGCTTCCTCGGTGATCGCTGTCACTCTCTGAGCCTCATCTTCTCCAATGAGGGACCACAATTTGCACCTTCCTTAGGGGATTCCTGCAGGGGTTAAAGGAACCGATGCACTTCTTGGTGGCGGCTTATTGGTCAGCCACCAACACCTGGCTGCTGGGGGCCCCCCCATGCCACTGACTGGCAAAGGTCCCTTGATCAACACGTACGTGACAGGATCTCTAATTATAGAAGAGCGAAGAGAGCTCAGAGGACCCGGAGGGGCTCAAAGGCAGAGACGAAGGAGGGGAAATCAGCAAAGATGACCATGGCTGGCAGCTGAGGACAGAGGTGCAGGGGGTTCCCCACTCTGCCCAGAGGTACATCTGGACCCGTGAATATACTCAGCGAGGGGTCACCGTGTTGTCAGTCACAGAAGCAGGTGGCTCGGCTTCCCGTCTTTCTGGGGATATTTCACCGAGGTAAAGGAAACCCATTCCCGGGCCAACTAAGTATAGCCCAATTAAGTATAGCGCAGGCTGAGACTTAGTCTCCGCCCTCAAGCCATAGGGAGTCAGAGTGGGAGATCCAGTACCAGCCGGACGATGAGCAGAGCAGCTCTTCGGGAACTGGGAAGGTGCAGTGCCCTCGCTGTGCATTGGAAACAGGGACCCTGTGGCCGGGACAGGGGGAGGCCACCAGGATGGGCGGCATTTCCGGCTGAGCCTTGGAGAGTCGGGTCTACACAACCAGAGCAAATGGAAAGAGCATTCTTAGGGGCAGAACAGCAACAACTAGGGGGAGCCTTGTTGCTTGTGCCCTGGGGTGCGAGGGACATGTCCGTCCCCGCTGAACTAAGGGAAGGTTCTGGCAAGGTGCCGCTCAGAGTCGGGCTCCTGGGGGTACGGGGGACACACGGTGATTTCCTGAGGGGTGGGGAAGGAGCTGAGGGAACGGAAGGGGAGATCACAGCAGGGCTCCCCCTGGGCCGAGGGACCATCTCAGAAAACACAAGGACAGGCAGGACACGCTGGGGGAGCGGACAGGATGTGGCAGGAGCCTTGTCACTGGGAAAGGTGGTGCTTGAGTTTGGGAAGGCAGAGCTGGGGAAGAGCCAGGAGGGGTGGAAGGTTTCCTGATCACTCTTTCAAGTGGGAACAAATTCTACCACTAATGAAAATGATAAGGGGGCACCTGGGGGCTCCATCGGTTAAGCATCTGACTCTTGATTCTGACTCAGGTCCTGGTCTCACAGTTCGTGAGATTGAGTGTTGCATCGGGCTCTGTGCTGACAGCGCGGAGCCTGCTTGGGATTCTCTCTCTCCCTCTTTCTCTGGCCCTCCCCCGCTTGCACTCTCTTAAAATAAATAAATAGACTTTAAAATATATGTATTTATATGTTAATATATGTTAATCAACTCTCCATAAAGATTACGAACTTCTGGGAAATCAGACAATAAGTCTCCACAAGGAACAAAAAGGCTTTGAGCTGGTGCGATGTCTGATTTATTTTGCAGCCCTTTCGCTCCATTGCATCCAGGGTGTGTAGACACCTGTGTCCATTAATACACATTCAGTTCATATTGGTTCCCTGTCCTTTGGAAGTCCCTGAAGCTACGATGCTCTAAGTTGGATGATGACAAATATGTGGCAGTTTTCATTTCTTGTTTTTGTCACCTCCCCACATACTACTTTAATGGCAAAGCCATGAAATTGCCAGCATGAAAGCCACTGATGTCTTCCTGTCCCCAAGCTCATTCCTGGATCATTTTGCCTGATGTTGGAAATAAAAGCAACAGTAAAGTATCTTCCTTCAAAGTCGGGGGGTAGTCCTTGATATTCATACTTTTAATTCAGTTAAAGTTGGTGTAGCTGCTTTCCTTAGAATAGAGGAAAGTTAAAGAGGTCATGAGTTTGGGGCTCCAGTTAATGTCCTCATGAACCAACTCTGCTGTTAATTCAGCCTGTTTCTTCAGGATTATTTAAGGCTCCACTGAAGAATAAAAACTCAGCGCCTAGGAGACTTGGAGTCTGAGTTGTGATTAAATTTATGCCTCGGTTCAAACACCATGGAAGGTACCTGGGAGCCCCTCCAGGCACACTGAAGCTAGGTTTATCGCCCCCACTCCATTCATCAGGATTAACAAGTTTAATTGGAAATCCGCACAAGCAGGCCCTCCAGAGAGCCTCCCCAGGCGCCGCGGACCCAGCACGCTAATTTCCTGACCGTCAGCAACGAGCTGTTTTGCCTGAGACGTTCGTAATGTGAGAGGCCCGATATTTCAGGTAGAAGTAAAAGGGGTAAGGCACTCCCAGGTCCCAGGGATACAGCGCCATTTACAGGTGTGCTCTGGGATTTGGGAAATGACCAGAAACTTCTAAATGGGCACATATTCAGATACAGATATTCCATCTCTAGGACCATGCCACGCAGAAATATGCATAAATGCCTACGAAGACCATGCACCCGGACGTTGATAACCGTGCTGTTTGCAATGGCAGGAAGCGGGCAGTAATGTAAATAACCACCAAGTGGCAATAGGTGAAATAAGTGATAGTCCGTTCACATGCAGCGACAATAGTCCTGTGAAAGGAGAAGACAGATTTATGTGCAGTGACAGGAAAATATCCTTGGCATACCGAATAGTGAATAAAGCAAGTTTCAGAATAGAATGTGATCCCAGCGAAAAGATGATACATTGATGTATACCATTGAGGAAAGGGCATACACTCTGCAAGCAGACGGCCTGGGCTGGAATTCTAGCGCTGTTATTTACCAGCTGGTCACCACGAGTGTGAGAGGGCGGCCTTGGTCTCCTCATCTGCAAAATGGGCATAATAAAAGTGCCTGCCTCATAGACACACAATAGGCTTTCAGACAAAGTATCACACTATTAGTATTAGTAATGAGCAGCTCTGGGGAGATAGATTTGGAGGAAAGGGGGATTTAAATTGTTACCAAATAAACTTCCAGACTATTTTACGTTTTTTGTAAGAATGCTTAAACAGATTTTTTAAAATGTTCTCTCTGAACTGGAGGCCATCTATTAACAGATGACAGCTCCTGCCACAGCCTTGGTTGCCTGAGGATTAACGAAGGTGAAGGTATTTATCCAGGACCTAGAGATACTCTCAGGTGCTCTTCCTTGGTCCTCGGGAAAGCCAGGCCCGTGGAAAAGTGCAAAATTCCTGGCACAAATGACTCTCTCCAGCCCCCCAAGCTTCGAGGCTTGACCAAACTCTAGGAGACTTCTACCAGCCCCAAGCCATGTCCCTAGGATGACCCTAGTTCTCTTAAAAGGCCAATCTAAGAAAGCTCGACACTGTGAAAAGAATTTACTATTGGTTCCATCTAAAACAATTGTCCCCGACATTTCTTTTCTTGGAGCAGTTACTTGAGAAAAATTGCAATTCTAGATCCTTTCTCTGCCCCCTTTGAGATGTAAACCTTCTACCCTCCAGAAATGTTTCCTCGAGGATCTGGGAAGCACCTCCGTGAAATGCAGACATCTAGGGTGACCCCTTCCTTGACTCCCAGTCTTGTGGGACGGTAGGGGCCCAACTCTAGTGGGTGCCTTGCTCCAACCTGCAAACTATCTCCTGTTGTAAAGATAAGAGAAGTGTGTGTCTCCTCTGAATCAGCACCAAGTCCAAACACAGACGACCTGATCATGCTGACCTTCCCGCAAGCATGTCTTTCAGACGTTTCCTTCAGCGCAACCCAGTGTTTAAAATTTCTCCCCATTGTTTCTCGGGCGTTAGGCTGAGATCGGTGTAAAACTTCTCCCACCGTCTGTTTCGGTTCTGTTCCGAAGGCTCTCCCCTACTGCACTCCCTTTCACAGCTGCCTGCCTCTGTTTCCCTCTGACACCACTGGTGAGGAGGGAACTCAGTCCACAGGGAAGCCATCACCATGGAGGAAGGAGGCCTTGGGAATTACCCAAATGGTATGAATCTCTGCCTCCCAGGGAACAGTGGAGGAAGAAGAAGCTGGTGGCTCACCGTGTGCAGTTTTCCTCCCCCATGGGAACATCTTCAGAGCTCCTTCCTTGAGTACTTTGCAAAGTACTGGGAAATGTCCTAAGCTCTCAATATACTGCATCTCATGACATCCTTAGAGCAATCCTTAGTGTTGTTGGAATCAAACCCTCAGAAACATGACAAAATTTGCTCAGGGTTACACAGCTTATAAGTAGCAAACCCAGTGTCACGCCCAGTGTCTCAGTCTTAGTATCACGTGGAGGACAGCTTAAACTCCCTGTTGACTCCAGACAGTTTTCCCTCCATGGAAGGTCCTCTTAGCATATGTAACCCCAAAATGGCCTTACTACAGGGGTAGCAGCAACACGCATCTCTGGTAAAATGCTCAGCCTAGTTCCCTCAAAACTGGGTTTCAGGCTCTGAAATGGGTGGTCATCGAACAGAGCACAGAGCCTTCCCTTCTCTTCATTGAACCCACTGGTCTCTGAAGTGTCATCTACCTCTTGGATCTCACTCTCCAGCTAGAACATCAGCTCCCTGTGGGCAGGGATTTGTCTCTTTTGCTAACCTATCTATCTGCAATATCTATGACAGGGCCGGGTTCATGGATGGCGCCCAGTAAATATTTGTTCAAAAAAGGAAGGAAGGAGGGGCACCTGGGTGGCTCAGTCGGTTAAGCATCTGACTTGGGCTCGGGTCATGATCTCACAGTTTGTGGGTTCGAGCCCTGTGTCGGGCTCTGTGCTGACAGCTCAGAGCCTGGAGCCTGCTTCTGATTCTGTGTCTCCCTCTTTCTCTGCCCTTCCCCCACTAGCAATCTGTTGCTCTCTCTCAAATATAAATAAATGTTAAAAATATTTTTAATTTAAAAAAGGAAGAAAGGAAGGAGAGGGGGAGAGAAGGAGGAATAAAGGAGGGAATCTGAAATGGGATTTAGAAATATACTATCTCTAATTTAATCCCTGCCCTCACCTACACTGAAGAATGAGCGGCTGTGTTTAGCCAGGTGAGGGACCGGCCATGGGACCAGCTCTCTCTGCTCCTCAGCCAGGGTGCCGGTGGTGGTGGTGGAAGAGAGGCCCAGCTTTGAGAGCCCCTCAGATATCCCCGTGATTCTCAGCTTCAGCACCACTGACATTTGGAACCAGAAAATTCTTTGTTGTGGACTTCCCTGTGCATTTCAGGTGATTAGCCGCATCCCTGGCCTCCAGGAGAAGGTGATGCTGGCAGCACTGGCCCCCGGCCCCACCTCTGAGTTGTGACATCCAAAAAAGGATCTAGACATTGCCAAATATCTTGGGGTCGGGAGATGGGAGCCAGGGGTACGTGGTGGGGGGCAAAATTGGCCAAGGACAGGACCCGGAGGATTAGAAGATAATGTAACGCCTGGCTACTAACTAGGTAGAAAACAGTAATTAAATTCCAGTGTTTAAACAGAAGTGGGGGACACTTCAGGCTTTTGGGGGGGTGCCCAAAGCCATTGCACACACTGTGAAGGGAGCAGAAATCTTGGGATCTGGTAGGGTTCCAAGGTCCAGAGGCAGAGGTTATTCATCAGCGTCGTGACTCAGGAAATGAATGTTCTCATGCACTGCCTGCCATTTCAGGTAAGAATTTAAGAAATTTAATAAGAACATTGATATGTCCGCACATGGTGCAAGAGAATCTAATGAGCATCAAGCCAGGCAGATTCAAAAGCCTCAAATTATTCTCTCAAATACCGGCCCAGCCATCTCTGAACACAATTACTGCCCTGAAACCCCGCAGGGGAATTCGGTGGAAATCATTTAAATATTTATTTGATAGGAAACCTCTGACCCAGACAATTCATAGAGCAATTAAAGAAGGAGGGCCTGGAAGATTTGACGGAAGGTGGTTTTTAGTTCTGCTGACAAATGGGCAGTGTGAGTAACGGTCCTTGGCATCTTAAATTAGATCTGAATGTGACTGAGAATCGAGGGTCCCACGGGCCTCAGCACAGGAATCTGTATTATCCAAAGTACGGGGCTCATTAACAACCCGGAGGAGAAAGTAAATCTGACTCTCGATTTAGATTAAATTTGTGCATAATGCAAATGAGTGACAAATGGCAAATACAAAAGATACATTAAAGTCAAAGTCACCAGAGGAACTGGACATTTGAGAACCCTGATCAGAGCTAAATAAGACAGCAGAGAAGGGAGACTGAGCTTTCCTCTAAGGTATCTTGGAAGGTTGGCTTCATAACTTAGCGTTTTGTGGCTTGTTTGTTTGTGTGTTTCTTTTGAGAAAGAGACAGAGACAGAGAGACTGAGTATGAGTGGGGGAGGGGCAGAGAGACAGGGAGATGCAGAATCTGAAGCAGGCTCCACGCTCTGAGCCATCAGCACAGAGCCTGGTGCAGGGCTCGAACTCATGAACCGCAAGATCATGACCTGAGCACAGGTGTCCGCTTAACACATGTAAATGGGGAGAAGGGGTTAACAACCCATTTTCCTTGGGGAACAGCCACCCAGGGGCCCCTAGTGTATTGGGTTTTAAGGAGATTTTGCAGCAGGGAGAGTGGGAATGGCAGATACAAACCTGCTGTCCCCGCAATTCGCATTCAAGGGTGCGGAGTTTGCTAAAGGCAAATGGAACTCTGGTGAAGTCCAGACCCTCATCTGGCTACAAGGTGATTTGGTGACATTCTGTCCCCATAATCGCCATCATCAATATCACCACTTCTAGAGTCCCTACAGATAGCTCAGACTCTGTTAGAAGAGTTTTACTTAGCAAACATCTGTAGCAAAGGCTGGTGAACATCTATTTGCTACTTTAACACAGGCATGCAGAAGAAAAGAGCACTTGAGAGAACATAGGACAGGAAGATAAAGACTCGTGTAATGGAAAAGAGTCTCTTTTCCTGCTAACTGAATAATCTAAAACACACTTTAAAATGCTAAAGTCATAGAGGACACTTGTCTTGATGAGCACCAAAAAATGTATAGAATTGTTCAATCATAATATTGTACACCCGAAACTTCTGCACCCCTCTAACACTGCATGTTAATTAAGCCTCAATAAATTAAATAAAATAATATGCTTAAGTCAGGGTTTTTTTAAGTGTTTTTTTTAAATGCTCACAACAATCCTTACAAAGGAGCAAACAGATACAGAGCAGATACGTATTTTGGCCAAAGTCACATGTAAATGGGGAGAAGGGGTTAACAACCCATTTTCCTTGGGGAACAGACTGCACCAGGAGGAAATCAGTGAGAAAAACCTAGAAGATTCTTAGCAAATTTGACAAAAGAATGTGATTCTACTTGTAGGTAATTCTATTTGTTGACTCTGGTCAAAGAAACATGACATTTGCTTTCAATATGTATGCTCTTATCTCCTTTTCCAGAATCTGACCACATTGCCGATGGATTTATCTGTCTGGAAAACCTTATTAACAGTGGCTTAAACAGATAGGGGTTTATTCGTCACATGTAACAAGGAGACAGAGGTGGACAGATGTTGGTGATGATGTCCCATGTCAGCAATGTCAGGGCTGATGTCTCTGTGTATTTCTGGGTCTTTCTGTCATGATTGCAAGATGGCTGCCAGAACTGGGTGGAACAAGGCAGGAAGAAGGTGGAAGATCCGTATTCTCCATATCCGTTCCCTTCCTCATGAAGGCAAAAGATTTCCTACAGCCATAAGCTGACTTCCACATAAGTGCCATTGGTCAAAATTGGTCACACAGCCACTCCTGTCCCCAGAGAGACTAGGAAAGTAGGAAGCAAAACTGCTATGATTGAGTTAAGCCGCCAAGCTCTATTGAGAGAGGATGGGGATAGCAAGAAAGAAGGGAATGGCCATTGGGAAGTGACTCAGCGGATCTACAACAGCCTCCTTCTCCCCTCTCTTCCCTTCAGTCAAGCAAGCGGATTCCTCCTACAGTGCCTTGATCTGAGTAGCCGACATGCTCTAGCTAAAGTGTGAGTCAGCAGGGAGCTAAGATGTGCCTGTTTACAATAGTCCACTTTCAGTGTTTTAGAAGGAGCTTAAATCACAAATCTGTAGAAATGGACTCTGGAAAGCCATCCCTTTGCAGGGACAAACATCCTTGGAGAAGTTTGAACATTCCCTGGAATAAAGGTCTGGTAGGCATTTATTTCTGGGTAGTAAGTAAAGTAGAATTAGAAGCACACCAAACATAGAGGAGTAATGTGATGGACCGCTCCAACAGGGAGGATTGGTGTTTGTACCAGGAGATGGTGCCGGGGAGTTTTCTAGAACCTTAAACATATAGTTACCTGGTTACCATATGACCAAGTAATTCCACTCCCAAATACTTACCCCAGAGAAATGAGAACGTATGTCTACTACAAAGATATGAATGTTCATAGCAGCTTTATTAAATTATAGTTAAAAACAAAGAACAGAGCAAAACAAAACAACTCCCCCCCACCCCGCCATTGGAAACAATCCAACTATCCATCAGCAGATGAATAAGGAAACAAATTGAAAGACAGTCGCAAGATGGAAGACTATTTATCAGAAGAGAGGAACATCCGATACCTGCAGCAGTGTGTCTAAATCTCAAAAGCATTATGGTAAATGAAAGATACCAGATGCCAAAGATTATCGACTGTAGAATGCGATTTATATGAAATTCCAGAAAAGACAAACTGATCTGTAGTAACAGAAACTGCAACAGTGATTTACTGAGGCTGGGGGTATGTTTGGAGGTGATGGGAAAGTTCTTGATTGGGACTGTCATACACATTTGTTAAAACTCAACAAAATGTATCCTCAAAACAGGTGCCTTTTAATATGTCAGTGATACATCAATAAAGTTGGCTTAGAGGCATGTGGGTGGCTCAGTTGGTTGAGGGTGTGACTCTTGATTTCAGCTCAGGTCATGGTCCTGGGGTTTTGGAATTGAGCCCTGCCTCGGGCTTGTCACTGAGCATGAAGCCTGTTTCAGATTTCTCTCTCTCTCTCTCTCTCTCTCTCTCTCTCTCTCTGCCCCTTTCCCCCACTTGCATGCTCTCTAAACTTAAAAAAAAAAGTTGGTTTATATTTTAAAAGTCCACTCCATGTCTCCATTTTCATGTTTTCTTTTTCTTCTTGTTTCTTTTGTTCCTAGCCAAGTTCCTTTGGAAAATTCCAAGTTTGGCAGAACTCCAGGAAGACCGGTAGTTGCCTAATAGCTATGGGAAATGCAGAATGCTGTAGGGATTACAGTGGCATTCATAGCAATTGCCCAAATTTGACAAGATGGTATGATGGTTAATTTTATGTGTTAGCTTGGCTGAGCCCCAATACCTAGATATTTGGTAAAACATTATTCTAGATGTTTCTATGAAACTATTTTTTCGGCAATATTAACATTTAAATCAGTAGACTTTAAAGTGAAACAGATTGCTCTCCATAATACAGATGGGTCTTAGCTAATCAGTTGAAGGCCTTCATGGAAAAAGACCTACCTCCCTTAAGCTAAAGGAATTCTACCTGCAGTCTGCCTTTGGACCCTGCATTTCTGACCTGAGTCTCTGGCCTTGGCCATCAGATTTGGGACTTTCAAGCCTCCAGTATTGCTTGAGCTAATTCTTTAAAATCTATAGATGGTTAGAGAGATGATAGATGGATAAGTAAGTAGATAGATAATCTGTATATATTTATATATATATGTATATATACCTATCCTGTTGGTTCATCTCTCTGGAGAACCATGACTAATGCAGACAGGTAGAAATTAGATGTGAAATTAGGTAAAGCTCTAGAACTTTACAGTACCAATTGCTACACCAGGGTCAGCAATGAAAAGCTGTGTTTTAACAGGGAGAGATTGCACCCACAGCCACGGCTCCAATGCCTGCTGCTTAATCATGGGTGCGTGTCTACGTTTCCTAAGACTCTCCCTCCCCAAGAAAGGGAAAAATAAAACCATCTACCTGTTAATAAGAGCTAAATGAGATATCTATACAAAGCAATTCCCGCTTTATCAGAAATACTATGACCACAAGAGGGTCACACGGAGTTAAGCCTCCTGACGACTTCTGGAACTGCTCTTTTCATGTCTGTGGATACCTATTTGTGTCCCCTCCTTGGTCTTAGATGACGACCAAAGTGGCCCCACTTTGAACCTTAAGAGGACCAACACTAGTTTCAACTTCAATTAGAATTCTGATTGTGGCGGAAAGGATTGTCACACGATTATAATATTCGGTGCTGTGATCAATCCTTTTAAGAAGCTTCTATCTAATTCATCAGAGCTGATGTAATCCTCCTCATCACTGTGGTCAGCAGCCTTTGAGAAATGCCACGCGTGCGGCAAGACCCTGTTCTGCGGCTGGACCCTCTCCTTCGCCAGCCTTCCCGGGAGGCCGTGCTGGGAGTCTCCGTGTGTGCACTTGACCCACCAGGCACCCCTGTTCCCATCGTAATGTGATATATTGGTCTGAATACCTGGGTGCCACAGAGCTAGGCGCCATTGAGAGGGACCGTAAGAGAGACAGATAGATGTACCTTGATTTGATAAGTCAAATCAGATTAAACTAATAGCATTTCAGAGACTTTCCTGAATAATACTTTTCTTAGGAACTCACTACTAAACTCAGTTGCAACTTTGCCTGGCTAGAGTTGAGTGACTATGACCAGGAGAAGCCAGCTGGCGGTAGGGGGGCAGAAATGGCGGCAGGATGATAATTTGGAGAGAACTATGCTCCACATTGATGCAGTCCGCTTCTCACATTGTCTAGAAAGTGCTTTCACATTCATGACCTTTTTTATTGTCATGCTTACAAATTCCCCAGGAGAGAGGCAGGGCAAGGAGCACAGCCCCTGTGGAGAGGTCCTTAGAAGAAAGAGCCGCTCTGAGCTCAGGCTCAGAACTTTCTCTCCTACAGTCTCATTGAGGTGTGGGGATATCGTCTGAAGCCTGCCAGCCTCCCAGCCAGAGTTGAACCAAAACGGACAGCAGTTCATACACTTGCTTTCATTTGATATAAGCATATATCTGTGAAAAGTTCTGGAAAGTAGTGCCTCTTGCCCACCACATCCCTTGACCAATGCTCAGCTCCCTCTGGGGGGTGATCCAAGCAAGTGATTCCTTTGTGGTTACCCTCAGCAGCACCTCTGTCTGTCACTTTCTTAAGTTTAAAGGGGACACAGTCAACCTGGAGGATGTCCAGATCAGTGAGGATTGGGAAGGGGAGGAGCAACCATTATATTTGGGGCATACTGATGGCACAGTGACTATCCAGGGTAGAGAATCATTAGGGTAGGCATGATGGGGTTCGTAAGTGCACAAGGGTGCGTCAGATGGACTGGGTAGGGCAGAATAAGACCACACGTTGCGGGGAGCTAGAAACCTCCACTATAAGGAAGAGTTTTCCAATGTCAGGAGAAGCATGAGTTCTCTGGCATTGGAGGTGTTCAAGTGGGAGCATAATGAGCACCCGGTGAGGAGGCCGTTAAGGACGATGAGCAGTTAAGTTAGACCGGAGGTTCTCGGCTGGGGATCATTATCCCCTATGAAGGGGATATTGGCAATGTCTGCAGGTATTTTGGTTGTCACAACTGAGGGATGGTACTAGTGTCTCATGGGCATCTTCCCATGCCCAGGACAGCCCACACAACAAAGGGTGATCTGGCCCTGAATCTGAAGAGAGCCGAGGTTGAGAAACCCTGGAGCAAATAGACTGTAAGTCTGGAGTCTAGGGTAATGGCCCAATCTGTCCAGTTGCTTGGAAGCCCATAGAAGGTAATCTGTGAAATGCCAGGAATGTCTGGATTTCAAGGAGGGTCGCTCAGTAGTATGTTCAAGTAGACAAATCACAGAAACATATTTTTGGTTTCAGACACTGTGGGCTATATTTTAGGACTCCGGCCTTCCCTGCTGTAGCCAAAACTCTGAGCCTCTCCAGAAAGCAAATTTGTACATTCCTACCACTTCTGCCTACTTCCACGTGTAAGTTGGAAGGCGATGTGCAAAAATCTAGAGGCCGGGTGTGTGGAGGGAAGGGGGAATGGAGAAGAGCTGACAAGCAAACAGAGGAGTCTGTGGTGAGATTTCACCCAAGGGCCTCTAAAAACTCTCCCCAGTATAGCTTCTAAAATTATTTTTAGTATACCATTTATGCCTTCTGAGCGATGAAATTTATCAAACCCCAGAAAAGTTCTGAAACTACACAGAAATCCATTTTTACCAGACTTAGCACACTTTGAGCTTGGGAGTCAGATGGATCTGAAGTCGACTCTTGGCTCTGCCAATTACCATCTGGTCATTGGACAAGTCATTGAAGTCTTCTGGGCCTCACTTTCCTCATTAAAAAATGGGATAAGTAACATCTATGTCAGGACGGCTGTGAAGACCATGCGAGTGAATGTACGTACAGCCAGTCACAATGCCTATACATCACAGCTTCTCACTAAGGGGCAGTTATTAGTTATAGGATTACCTACCTCCTCAGGGGATTTAAATAGCACAGGACATCGGATGAGGCACTGAACAAGGAAGTTATGCTACCCTGAAACTCACAATGTAAGCTAAAAATTAGCTTGCCCTAATTATATTTCTCCATTATTAGTTAAAATAATAAGCAGCTGCCAGTTGATAGATACACATGACCTCATTTAATCCCCTTAACAACAACTCAATTCATAAATGAAGAAACTGATATACACATACTGGGCAACTGGCCTGAGGTCACATAGTTGCTCCTGCGTGGTTGAGGCTGAATTAGAACCCACGCACACTGGGCACACAACTGCCCTGTTCGTGCCCATCTCCCCTCTTGGCCTTCTTCCACTTTTCTGTTCTGAGCCTGGAAATCTTGAGGCATCTCACTGCAGCCTGACATGCCCTCCAAGCCTGCATAGACATCAATATGTAAGTGACCCGTTACAGCCAACATAACCCCTAAACCTTAAGAAGAGACTCCCAACCTGGACAGTGCGAGGGCGATGGTAGAGATGGGACCTATTTCCATGTTTCCAAAAGTCATCGTCAAAACAAACATTGACTCTTGATGAAGCTGGAAAGATTTACTAACAGTCAGTGTTCCACTGATTTAAGCTGGAATTACATTGATTCTGTGTGGTAATGCTATTTATTTCAACATGATCAGAAATTCTGATGGACAGTTCCTATGTCTCTGATGAGTGAAAATGGGAAATCTTAACAATGTGGTCTGTTTTCACAAGAAAAAGCCCATCAAAACCTGAATTCGATGGGAGAAATTAAGAAACAATGCCCATGGTGATGAAATATCTGGGAATCACTCAGCTAAAAGGAAAACTACAAGTCATAGAATATTAGGCACAGACAACGTGTATCTGAGGATCTGGGGAAAGGGTCATAGCGTATGACACACTGGGTGCTAATCGTCCCTTCTTCTCAGGGAGCACTGCCATGCTCCAAGCAGACACTGCCACATACATCCCCATGTGTTCCTAGCTGCTGACAAGAGTTGACTAGACATTCTGGACACACTCATCTGTAAGTGGTGTGGACGGGTCAAAAATAATGAGCTGAGTTGATCATATTTCTCTCTTGGAAATCAGGAGTTAGGAATCTGAGAGATGGCGTCAGTTTCCAGCAGAGGTGGAAGACAGGAGGCAGTGTGAAAAGTTGTCCCCTCTAGCAGGTGCTGGGTGGTTGTGGGTGGAGGGAGGGGGGATGACTCTCTCATAGCGCGTGGCAGTTGCACTGGAATGGTGACCCGTGAGTCGGCAGGAATGTCAGTCCATAGCATGGAGAATGGAGCAGATGTGCAGAGGAGAAAATACTTCATGGGCAGTGGCTCTAGGATTGGGCTTAGTCCTAGCTCCCATAAGACCTAGACGTATATTTTATCCCCTGTGGAGTAGAGCATACTGAGGGAAAACAGCCATGGAATTTACTAGAAAATGCCACCTGGGAGTGGAGAGAAGAGCATACAGGGGTGGGGCCCTGGACATCTCCCACAGGAACGTCAAATTACAAATGAATGAACACCATTTCATTGGGCCAGATTATTTTGCTGGATGTTACTCTTTGTATTATTTTCCCTCTATTCTCTGCACTGTGATAGACTGAAGGATTGGTCCTATCTTTTTTTTTTTTTAAGTTTATTTACTTTGACAGAGAGAAAGAGAGAGAGAACACAAGGGAGGGGCAGAGAGAGAGGAAGAGAGAGAGAATCCCAAGCAGACTTGGCATCATCAGCCTGAAGCCCAATGTGGGGCTCGAACTCACAAACCATGAGATCATGACCTGAGTTGAACCCAAGGGTTGGAAGCTTAACCGACTGAGCCACCCAGGCAGCCCTGGCCCCATTCTTTACTGCTCCCTGCCTCCACACTCATACCACTACCTCGGGAGCAGGACTTCCAGGCCTCTAGACCTTGAGCATGGCCATGTGACTTGCTTTGGCCAATGGCATAAGAGGTACATGAGCGTGTATGAGTTCTAAATCTAGGCATTAAGAGAACTTGCATGTTGTGTCTCTGCCCCTGCCCGGACCTAAGCAGGCCCTGGAAGCCTGCTGGTATCATAGGGTGAGAGAGACATGGAGCTGTCTTTAAATCAAACCTTGGCCGGGAGCCAAGACCCGCAAAGTTGACATGGGGTCAGCTGCGCCACCCCCACCTACCTGGACACACAAGAAAAATTAATGCCACTGAAATGTTGTGCCTTTTTGTTACATAAAACTTTTGGGGAAGTAGCTAAATGGTAAGATCCCTTTACAAAGATCAGATTAAATGTTCCTAATTTGGGCCCCAGTGATGAGCATAGCACCCCACTGAGGTTCTGATCATGGTAGATCGCAAGAGATTCCCTAAGGGATATAGATCTTTGGGGCAGAGGACTGGGCTGCGGGTCCAGTCTTTCCCATCCACGAAGAGATTCCTGCTTTTTCCAGCTTTGTAGGATTTTGTTTTACTTTATTAAACACCTTTTGTAAGGACCTTCTTACACCTGAGGTCCACTGGGCCGGTCTGGCAGCTGCCCACAGAGGTGACCATCAATGCCACAACTCCCAGTCTCCTTTACACTTACCTGCCACCTTGTGGCTGCATTTTTGCTGATGAAACAGGACAGGAAGAGAGAAGTGCTACATTTGGGCCGGTGTATCAAGAGAGGGCCATGCCTCCTTGCTTTCCCCTTCCTGCCACCTTGCAGTCCAGACCATGAAGACAAGGTCAGTACACTAGACTAGTACTAATGAAGTGTGGTCAGAGCCTCGGCTGCTCACCCTTGACCCTTTGGTTACGCATCTACAACACGATAAAGAGCTCGTGCCGGAATGCTAAACAACTACATCACTAACGTTGTTTAGCTCAGCTGACATTTTTTCCCCCATAGTGAGATGTTCTCCACAAAGGAAGCAGTGCATTGATTTACACTCCGGTGCAAGCTCCTTGTCTCTGTGCAGGACAGCTTTTTAAGGAGCGGCACACCAGGGAACGGAAGAGATACAAGATGTAAGGAACCTGGATTCCTGAATATCCATGTGGAACAGAGCAGCTTTCTAACAGGGAACACCTGCTCTGGGCTCTAACAAAAAAGAGAAGCAGACCTGTCTTATGAACGTGCCATTGCATTGTGAGATGTCTTTCTCATGCCCTTTTAGTTAAGTCAGTGGAGGTATCGTCTCTACCTGGCAGGGCTGCGGTGAGGATTTTCAAAGGCAGAGGAGCAGTTACTCAGCCAAGACCTGTTAGGGCTCATTTAAGACTCATTGAATCAAACGTGCTATGGTTTCTTTCTCTAGCTGGTAACAACCCAGAGTCCCCTCTGGTTAGGGGATTGGCCCCGGGGTCCTCTACCTGCAGGAAAAGGCATCCACTCACATTCGTTGGATATGTTCTTGTGCCCGGGAGTGAGCCAGATACTGTGGACACAGCCCGGAGCAAGACTGACACAGTCGCTGCCCTTATGAGTGGCAAAGCAAGTGACATGTCCAAGCCCAAGGCTGGGCGCAGACAGCCTGTGCGCTGGGATGTCTAGAGGAAGGCCAGGAGTGAATGGAGGGACCCAGGTACTTCCTGGCCTGTGAGAGACACCTGAAACAGTAGTTCCCCTGAATTAGCAGAAGAGTTCCACTTTCAGTACAGTTGTTCCTACATTTTAACGTATTTACAGTGTTTTTCCATGGTCTCATGGGAGAAAAGCATCGTTTAAAGATCTTAAAATAATCTTGATTAAATTAAGAAAGGGACATTTTTTTCTACAGCCTAATCTGGAAAGATGAGAGATTAATGCTCCCCCACTAAAGATTGAGGGTTGTAGAGGGTATTTAGACCCAAACCTTTCTTAGGTTAGTTGTTCAGGAATCAAATACATACAGAACACCACTATGATTTGGCTTCTCCTCAAGGACACAGGCGGACAAAACCATGTCCCTGTGTTTACGTAAAGTTCAGGGCCAAGTGGGAAGTAGCAAGTCTATGTACAGATGATCGCCTGACAGTCGCACCTCTGCTTACTGATGGGATGAAGAGACTGGGAACCCAGGAGAGATGGAGTCCAGGGCAAGGCCAAGTGTAGACTTTTCCTCCTGATTTTCACTGGGTCATTCTCTCCAGATAGTAGTACTGTCTTTCCTTGGCTAATTGCTGTGATCTTAGAATTAGTATTTTTTTTTTTTTTTACCTTCTAGGCAGACACATGCACGGAAATACTCCTTCAAGCCCAAGGAGAGTCAGTGGTGTGAATTGCAACCTCGCCTTCTAAGAATGGCACAAATATAGTGCATCACCGGACAGAGGAGGAAAATGTAGGATTTCAATGTCAACAGTACCAACACCAGAGTTGACAAGGAACGCGGCACTTGGTGAGGACGCCGGTAGGAGCGCACAGATAGCCCCCCAGCTTCTGCTCACCCCCTTTGTATCCAGGCCATTGCGGAAGTGCCCGTCCTTAACCATCCTTCACATCTGGAGCCCCAGGAGTAGAGGGGAGTTGAGCAACTCTGGACACCTGTGTGCCTGGCAGTTCAGGGACCCTCCGAGCTTTCTGGTCGACGCAGCCTCGGGACATCGGCATAAAAGCGGCTTCTTCGTGGAAGCAAACTGCTTACGAAAGGAGCCAGGTGCATAATAAAATTACTGTTAGCTCGATTCACATAATCTATCCTTCCCGCTGCGTCCTGCAGCTCATCATACAAGCCGCCAAGGGGGGCTCAGAAACCCCAAGGGGGGAGGGGGGCAAGGCTATTGCTGCTGGTGGGGGTGAGAAGGGGGGTCTGTAAGAGGGTCTGTGGACCGGGGCCGCGGAGGAGGAAAGGTGTGAGAATCAGAAGTCCCTCGATCCCACCCCACTCCGGTAAAGCCCATCTTCTGGGCTTTCCCGCTCCTTCCCGCCCCACCCCTGCGACCTAGCCTCGGGGTCGCCCCGCCCGCCCGACCCCCCGTCGCAACCCGCAGGATTCGAGGGCAGCTAACTCGGCTAACACCTAGCCCCGGGTGGCTCTGGGGAGGAGGTCGGGAAATCGCGTCGGAGCGGAGGCGTCGAGGGTGGGCAGAGTGACTCCCGTGGGGGCCGTGAGGACGCGATCCCGAGAGGAGGCGGAGAGGGGCAGGGTGCACCTCGCCCTCCCCCCGCGGAAAGATGGATGGGCTTCGGGGACTGCTGCCCCCGACGCCCCGGCTCGCGGGGACGCGTCAGAGCCCCCCGCCCCCGCCCGCGCCGCCTATAAAGTCGGGGCCCGGCGGCGGCGGCGGCGGTGGCAACGCTCTCCGAGTCCCGGTCCCCGGCCCTGCTCCGCGGCCAGCACGCCC
>NC_043713.1:15903340-15935755 GCF_006229205.1 Suricata suricatta | reverse complement strand
CGGGAAACGTCGGTCCCCGAGCGGCCTCCGGCCAGGCTCCCTTCCCTCTCCCCGCGGAGAGCCGGGCCAGCGCGCACCCAGCCTTCGCTCCGCACCCGGCCCACGCCTCGCGGCCTCGTCTGCCCTTGAACGACGTGGGCAGCCGGCTCTCGGAGCGCGTCCCGGGGCCCTGGGACCCCGGCCGCCGGGAGCGGGACGCGGGCTGCTCGCGGGCGCCGAGCGGATCCACAGGTGTGGGAGCGCGTCCCGGGTCCCCGGCTGCGACTCCCTCCGGTTCCCTCGGTCCTTCTGCCGCTGCGGCGCGGCTTCCACTCGGCGGCTCTCCCTCCCTGCTTCCTTCTCGAAGGCTCCGGGCATCCGCTCCCCGCGCCCATCCCGGCCTCTCCGTCCCCGAGACCTCGCTGTCCTCCGTCCGCCTTTCTAGACCGGAGACCTCGCCCGGTGCCCTAGCTCCTTCCTCCTTCCCGCTGCCCACTCGTCCCGGCCTCCGGGCCCCGGCTTGGAGGTGCGCGGTCCCGGCCTCGATACCCAGCGGCGAGGACCCGGCGCCGCGGTGGGGACGGCGACCTCCGGGGGGCGGGGCGCGCACCCACAGCTTTCCCGCCAGCGGCCGGAGGGTAGCGATCCCGCCGCGTCGCGCTGGCCCAGCGTCCCCCCGGGGTCCCCGCTGCGCCAACCACAGCCTCCGTCCGGCCGGTACGCAGCGTCCGGCTTTCAAAGAAACGTCCCCATATGGCCAACTGGCAGCCCGACACTTCCCGGGAAGCTGGTGCATCCCCGAGAGATTTAACGGGTGGGAGTGGCGGGGGTGTGCGTTTCCCTAAGTCTTTAGCCATCTACTCGGAGTGTGGGAGGGTGTGTTGGAAGGATACTTGCTAAGCCAACTATCAGCCGATTCACAGATGGTGTTAGGACCAGGACGAATTTCTGGGAAGAGGTGAGGCCGGAACCGTCAGGCCCTTAGCTACTCTGCTGCATATGCCTGCGCCTTGTCAGAGAAATCCAGAGCTGGGGGTGGGGGGTGAGGTACAAGGGGTAGTTAGTTTTCACTGTCGCCTAAAGAACAGTTTGCCAAGTTTTGGCAGCCCTGAGGGGAAGGTATGTGTGATCTCTGAGGGACATGGGGAGCCCAGCAGGCGTGAAGGGAAGAGGTTGGGAGGGGTGATGATGAAAACCCCCACCCTTGAAGAAGGAAGGATATTTGCAAGGTATTACAGAAGCCAAACCTAGAATTGATCCTTTAAAGGGACTTCTGGGAATTTAGAGGGAGGGGCCGTTGTCCAGCCAGTGTTCGGAAAGGTGGAAAGAAACTCTCAGATTTCCAGTCTCCTTTTGCTTCCTCTGTATTTTTGTGCTAAAAAGGCTTATTATTAGGGAACCCTGGCAGGCAGGCTAACAGCAGGACAATTGAGTTGTCTGGGGTGCTAGAGTCACGTTGTTTCTGATGCAAGCCAGCCTCCATGGCTGTAGTGACAGAGCACCTCTGTCCCCCCAGGATTTAGTGAGTCTGGCATTTGAACGCCCTTCCTTCATGGTGGTGTTGGGGCATTCCTAGAGCATACCGACCCATGGCAACCCCAAATTTGCTTATTTTCCTATTCGTTCTCGAATGCTCCCTTTTCCCTTTTTCTCTCTTGGCTGGCTGAGCAGAGTTGATGAAGAACAAGTAGAAAATCACAGTTGGGTCTAAAATAACACTGTGAGTGAGAAAAAGTTTGCTTTGGACAGCCATGCTCTCTGTGGGGATCTGAGCACTCAGAAGCATGAATGATGGTATTCCATTTTAAACCTGGCTCTCACCTACCCTAAGTAGATGCCTGGCCTCCTCCATGACTGGAAGCATGCAGTTTCATGTTAATTACATCGAATGAAGCCTACACATTGCCGTCCATGAGGAAGCTGTCAGCGCACATTTGCAGGTTTGTTGAGGGAATTGCTTCTTGCAGCTGAGAGAGGCATGGTGTGGCAATGGAAAGCAAGTTAACAGATGGAAAACTTAAATTCTTCTCTGGCTTGATGTTCATGGAAATGTTTTGTTTGTGCGATGAAAATAGAGGTCAACACTGATCCTGGCACCCCTCCCCTCTGCTCCCATGAAATGCTCCTGGTAGTGGCTCTAACGTGGATGTTGAAAAGTGTCCTGGAAGGTGGAATTCTGAAACACCAATGGTCAGCCCCTGATGCCCTTCCATTGTGAGCTGCCCCAGAAACCCTGAAATATAGCTGAAGGATCACTCCGGAAAACCCAGCTCTCAGAAGTACTCAACACTACGTCTTAACGGGTAGTTTCCTAAGTTGAGGTGATCTTCAAATTTTGATTTCAAGAAAGTTGATTTATATTTCAGATCTGCTTTTGGAGTGGTATTTTTAAGCGATTCAAAGGGACAAAAGCTTTTTGTGTGTGTGTACTTCAGAGCAACGTTTTATTTTTTTCAAGGGCCTGTCTTTTGTCTATGCTGAGATCTCTATTACCATGATATGGAAACACAACAGGTAATGATGGGAGAAGTAGAGGCAGACAGATCGTCCGTGTCCGTGTCGGCATGGAGACGACTATTGTGTTGGAAGTCGGTCGCCAGCTCCAAAGTGAAATAGCGCCCAAGGAGTGTGTGCTTCCTTGGGATGTTATAGACAGTGCGTTTCCAGCCACCCACCAAATATGCAAATTTGCACACTGTCACAAGGATCGATGGTAAATCAATCACAGAATGGAGGATTGCTTTATCTTCCTGTTTCAGAAAAGTCCACCCCATTCTTCGGGTCTGACAACAATGATGTTCCTATTTGTAAGATCATCTCCATCGGCCCTCTGCTTCATTGGCAATAACACCTTTCTCATTTCTAGCATCCTCATGAGAGCAGTGAGGGGGAGCAAGAGGGCCTGCGGTCATCACTGGGGCATCAGGTCCTAATCCTGCCTTTCCCATTATCATGATTCAATTTCCTCCATATAAATGAAGCCAAATGCTTCATCGCTTCCTGAGAAGTTGTGCAACATAATCACTATTAGGGCTAAAAGCAAGGTTATTTCGTGGCTATCCGGGCCCCCAGCTGACCAAGCAGACAGGGGAGGCGTCCCATCCCTTTAGATTCCAGTCCCTCGGTTGGGAGCATGTCGTAAGTGTGAGTGTTGTGACGTGAGTGACTTGGGAAGGGTTCAGACGGCAATGCAGGAAAAACCCCATGTTAAGGCTCCCTGACATCCACAGAATTAATTTCTCCAAGTCGCATAAAGAGTCACAATATACTGACATATGATTCCGATTTCTTTTTATAACATTAGAAAGCCTTTTGTAGGCTTTTACCCTTATCTCCAGAGCCCAGAATGATTTCTACCTGCCTTATATTTTCAGAAAGTTCAAAGACACTTCAAAGCAGTGTAATATAGTAGAGCCTGGACTGTGAGCTGACTTTAATCCTAGGATCTTTCTGACACGTGGGTGGCCTTTGGCAAGTCTTGTTTTCATCCAACTTATTGCGGAGTAGATCAAGTGAAACATCCTGTAACACGCGCCTGCCATAAGGTCACAGCAAGGGCTTGGCTGTTGGTGGATGGAGCTTCTGTCATCTTAAGTGACTGGTGTCTGTTAAATATTATTCCCACCCATTTGGAACCATCAAGAGCTTTCCTTGTGACCTTTATGTCAAAGGCATCATTGGTTTCCTAGTATTAGGACTTTAAAAGTTCAGGGGCGCCTGGGTGGCTTAGTTGGTTAAGCATCCAGCTTTGGCTCAGGTCATGATCTCTCATGATGGTTTGTGGGTTTGAGCCCCGTGTCGGGCTCTGTGCTGGCTGCTAGCTCAGAGCCTGGATCCTGTCTTCAGATTTTGTATCTCCCTCTCTCTCTGACCCTCCCCTGCTCACGCTGTCTCTGTCTCTCAAAAATAAAAAAACATAAAAAATAATTAAAAAAATAAAAGTACAATAAACTACAATTGCAGAGAGATGGGGGGATAACCATGGATGAAAGTAAATAAGAAAATGTGAGTATTATTGGCAAGGGGCTAAGGTGTTAGGCATGCAGACCTTGAATTCCATACCCATGCCGGACACTGTGGCTCTCCCTACTTGCATGCATGAATCGCCACATTTTTAGTGGCCTGGTCTCCTGTGCAGCAACTCTTATTCATTTATATGGCAGGAGCACCTCCCTAGGGCCATTCGTCCATGTTCCCTGACTCAGACATTTAAGAGAAAAATCTGCACTTATGTGGCTGATAAGTGTCGCTCAGAACTTGTTTCAATTCCTTTTTCATTACATACTCAACAAATGAATGTCTAAGTGACATTTCCTAGATTCAATCTCAGCTAAGATTCTAAGAAAGTTTAAATGAAAAATCCCTTTGGTACATTCGTATTAGAGATAAGAAGAAAGCAACATCTTTTTCAATCCCATGAGAAAAAGCATCAATGCTTTTCTTTTCAGCAGCCATTCGGAATCGACTGGGGGAGATGTTTAACTTCCATCATTCAGCTGGGAATAGGATTTGGAGGACACAGAATTCGTGGTGACATTTTAGATACGGAAGCTTCCCTCTGGGTTTCATCTATTCCAACCTGTTCATTTTATAGTTGAGGAACTTGAGCACCGAGGTGGCTCAGTGGCTTGGCGGAAGTCCCCAGGCGGGCTTGCAGAGATGCACGAACCCACCCAAGGCCCCCTGAGTTGCAGTTTTAATTTGTGTCCCTCTGATTGCACGTTTTGAACGGGGAACAGACTATGCCAGTCATTTCTGAAATGACTCCTGATAATAAAATGCTATTTATCCTGCACTTAGCGGATGCACTATAAACCTAATGGGAGTCCTTTGAAATGTCTGGTTTCTTCAGTCCCCTGGGCTCAGTTAGTGGCATTCTGCCTTTGTGTTTGCTTTTACAGGACACCTGATGGGGAAAAAGAGCACGAGAGAGTCCCCGGATGTTTCTGAGGAGGAGAGTCTGAAGCAGCAGCTGCAGTACATTCTTTGGGAAGAAGCTGCAAGGAATTTGCTCAACCTCATCGAGGGAAAGGGGACTGGAAGCTATCAGTCACCCCGAAGGGAGCTCCTGGCCATGCGACAGTCTGCTTGGGATTCCCAGGATGGCAGCGACTTTAAAGTTGTAGGTTCAAAACATAAAGGTATAATGGGCTGCGGAAGTAGGGCTGGGGTGGGGTGGAGGTGTTTGGAGAGAGTCAGAAGGAGGTTAGGTGTGAGCGGAGAATAAAATTGTTTACACTGTAGGCCTTCACGGCCACCTCATCAGACAGACACCAATACACGCTGAGAACCGGGCAGACACTTCCGTGTTATTTCTTTTCAACATAATAGACAATTTTTCCTCCTAGCATCTCAAAAGGGCATTGGTTCCATACTCCAATTTAGGAGTTTTATTAGTAACCGGGTTTAATAGCGATTGTGTCTTGACGAAATTTCTTTAAATCCTCCAGGCCCTCCCAGAATATTTTGATGGTAAAGCCGGAGATTATTTAGCCAATTCCTACGTTTGTTTTTGACGAGCACCTGTGAGAGGGACGATCCACATATGCTTTTAGGAGACAGAATTCTGGTTTGCGACCTTTGATGCAAAATATGCTTCTTTATACTTGTTCTAAGCTTTCCTGGCTCCGGCCTCATACCAGTATTTCACAACGTGGTGAATATACCTCATCAACTGATTTGTCCTGTATGTGGTCATGTTGAAGAGAAGGAAAAATAATTATACCAAATTGGCGTTGCTTAGATACAAAGACAGTAAAAAGGATGAAAAAAAAGAACAAAATTTATAGAAAGAAAGCAAGGCAATTGAAAACGAAGCGATTCCCATGAACCCTTATGAAGTTCCCATGACATTTATATAAGAGGCAAACATAATAACTGCAATTCTTGTAACACTAATGACGGGCCACTTGTATGGAGCCACTACCTTAAACTAAGTACTGGCCCGAGCAGTTTGCCTCCATTTTCTCTGTGAATACTCACAGCAATCTTAGGAGGAAGATTCCAGAAAATTCTACCATTGTCTCCATTTTAAAGGTGAGGAAACGGAGACTAGTCACATAGCTCTTCAGTGGCGAGTGTGGGGCAGGGGCTCACATTGTGTCTACCCCCCCCCCTCCGATGGTACGCTGCCATGTGAAACCTCTCCTAGGGACCGGCTGGCCCTCGCTGATCTCAGATATAAAGGACACAGTCTGCAGAAGTAGTAGGAAGCACCTAGGGAGGAAATCTTTCACTCAGAAAGAACATCTGGATGAAATCAATGGACGCAGAAATAAGTTGCAACTTCGCACAAAGTCCTGAGTGATTCTCTTCTCACATCTGTGGTCTAGGGGTCACGACCAGCTCCCTTCTTGGTTGGGGGGTTATGTGGCTCTGAGGGCTCGGGGAATTTGTAATTGACTTCTCAGCCCCTCGCTGAGGCCTTTTCTTGGTCAGGTGACTTTATGGACTTCCTGTGGGCGGATGTCCACCAGCAGCGCTTTCTCCTTTGTCTGCAGAGTAGTGATGGTTGCTGCCACAAAACCCTCCAAAGCAATTTTACAAACACTGAAATGGACTCACACTTACGGCTCGTTCATTTTTTTAAATTTGATTTTAATGTTTATTTATTTTTGAGAGAGAGGGGGATAGAGTGTGAGCAGGGGAGGGATAGAGAGAGAGGGAGACACAGAATCAGAAGCAGGCTCCAGGCTCTATGCTGTCAGCACAGAGCCCAAGGCGGGGCTCGAACCCCCGAACCGTGAGATCATGACCTGAGCCAAACTTGGACACTTAACCGACTGAGCCACCCAGGCGCCCCTTACAGCTCATTCATTGTTTTAAAATAAATTTAATGCTTATTTATTTTTGAGAGAGAGAGAAAGAGAGAGAGAGACAGAGCACAAGTGGGGGAAGGGTAGAGAGATAGAGGGAGACACAGAATCGGAAGCAGGCTCCAGGTTCTGAGCTGTCAGCACAGAACACAATGTGGGGTTTGAACCCACAAACCATGAGATCATGATCTGAGCCAAAGTGGGATGTTTAACCTACTGAACTGCCCAGGTGTCCCTTAGCTCATTCATTTTCACGTCTCTTTGAATTGCTTTATTCCTCCAAACCTGGCCCTGCATAACTTTGGAGTGTTTTCAAAAAAAATTTGGCTTTTTCCTTAAACGTCAAAAAGTTCCTGTCATGTTCAGAAGAACATTCTGTAAGTGGCAAAGCCAATTACAAAAGAACAGCTGCAGAGAGATCTCTGAGTGGTCGTGGTGCCGGGTGGGCTGAGTGGGCAGTCACAGACCGTGAGTGTGTCACAGGGACAGTTTTTATCGGCATTCCTGTGACCCAAGGGGGAAAAAGTCATCTTTGTAGAATTGGGCCTCGCTTTCCTACTACATCTTTTTATGATTGGTCTTCTTTTTTACAAGTCTAGAAAGCCCATCCCATTTCATTCCACCTTAGGTTGAATAATTAACTATTGCACACGTGGGTACCATTCTCTTGGACACATTTCCCAGCGATATGAAAAAAATTCAGTGTTTGGAGTTGTTGCATAGACTGAAAGAGTTTATTACCTTCCTTGCTTTGGAAATTCCATCTAAGTGAAAGAATGTGATTGTGCAAATTGAAAACATCTTACAATTATCTTAGTCACAAAGAGGGAGTACCCAGAGAATAGATCTATTAGAAATTCATACATCTTGGGGCGCCTGGGGAGGCTCAGTCGGTTAAGCATCCGACTTCGGCTCTGGTCATGATCTCACAGTCCGTGGGTTCGAGCCCCGCATCGGGCTTTGTGCTGACAGCTCAGAGCCTGGAGCCTGCTTCTGATTCTGTGTCTCCCTCTCTCTCTGCCCCTCCCCTGCTCGCTCTCTATCTCTGTCTCTAAAAATAAAATGAAGACATAAAAAACATTAAGAAAATAAAGAAAGCCATACATCGCTCAGTGTTAGAAAGAAGTTTAATAACTAAGCCAAACATTGCCAGAAAGTAGCAGCAGAAATTTTCAGAGGCTGAAGGAATTAAAAAAAATTTTTTAATGTTTATTTATTTCTTGAAAAAGAGAGACAGAGTGCTAACAGGAAAGAGGCAGAGAGAGGGAGACATAGACTCCGAAGCAGACCGTGAGTATGTCACGGGGACACACAGGGGCTTTTGGACTCTTTCCCACATCCTCCGCTGGCCCCTTTTGTGACCAGTGCCTCATATTCAGGATGGATGGTAGCATCATCAGGCAGGCTGGCCAACACTTAATAGCTCAGCCCCCCCGCGTGTGGAGAAGAGCAAAACTAATTGGTCTGCGTGGGAATTGAACCTCAGCCCCGGCCTCATTAACACCTGGTCAAAACAGTTGAGCCACAGCGCTGGTAATAACTGGACTGAGAATATCAGTAATTCCTTTATTAGAAACAAATGGCTGGTCGAACCACTGGGGAGCCTGAATTGCCAGAGAATCTTGGAAAGTGTAATGAGCTCTACTCTTTGTGCGAAGCGTTTTTGCATCTCCACATATATAGGGAGCTAAAGAGGGGACCAAAGACGTATTTCAAAATTACAACCGCTCATTCCTCCTTCGATTTGAACTTGAATAGGAGCCACGGCAAGCCAACCACAAGAAATTTAGAACTGGCAGAAATCCAAATTAGCTCCTCTTCCCAAACTGCCCGCACCTTACAGGCATGGCTTTGTAATATGTGATTGTGTGATTCGTAAGCTAGGGATAACAATGAGGCATTGCCGAGCTAAGCAGAGTAAGAATTATGATTCCACGTTCGCCGATGGTCCCCCACCCCCAGCTGACCCTTCAGTAACAAGTTATTGGTGATAATACATTTAATTTCCAACTTTGGCCCCAAGATACCTGAATAGTCATATCAGGATACAAGTGAAGCTACTGGAACAAAAAGAGCCCACAAAAGTAGCAGCCCCAGAAAAAGAGGAAGTGAGTTTCTCTCTCTCTCGTGGGGAGGACGGCTGTGGTTCTCAAGCTTGAATGTGCTCAGAAACACTCGGAGGATTTCGGAAAGCCCAGATCGTGGGGTTCCATGCTGAATTTCTGATGCAGTAGGTCTGGCGTAGACCTAAGAATTTGCTTTTCTAAGAAGCTCCCAAGTGACACTGATGGTGGGTTGGGAATGCATTTGCATCTAGCATTAGACTTCAGTATCTTTAACTATGTTTGCTTAACTCTTTTTAATATTTTTTAAACTGGTGGACTCTGCTCTAGGTTCTCAACGCGGCGGAAGGGACGCGCAGCTGAACTGACAGACTCCAATAGCCTCTCTCCAAGAAGCAAAGCAAAACCCTTAAGAGACTGTGATCTACAGGCACCCATTCCACTGGATCATCAACGTGATTTCCTTTGTGCAAAACACTTAACTATTCTTGTATCTTTCAACCTTGACTAAATTCACAATTTTCAAGTGACATCTGCTTCGAACTTGTTTGCTGTGAATAATTGTCCATTAAGAGTCTTCCAAATAATGCTCATTACACCTAGGCCGTTTGTCCATTAGAGTCCAGCCCCCAACCTGTTACCGCTCACAATAAAAATATAAGCACGTTGTCCAAAGGGCAGGTAGTTCTCTTATTTCAATTCTAAATGAAAAGATGTGGCAGTGATTAACGAACAGCTTGATAATGAACTTGTGTGCTCACTGATGAAGGCAGGCTGAATTCTTAACTCTCCCCTCCAAAGGCCACCTACTGAATCCTTGTAGTTGGCTTATAGCCTTTCTAGAGGCTTCAGCTAGAAGCTCATATTCCCTTACCCTTGTCATTACATGGGTGAGGCTGAAGCTAGAGGCTATTGTCACTTAATAATTCCCGTTTCTTCAGCCTTCACCATGACTGGGTATTTTGCCAATGTTATCAGTATTCTCCTTGTAACAGTTTTATAAGCTGAGAAGGAGCATTCTCACTTACTAGATGAGGAAACAGCATTAGAGAGGTCAAGTGACTTGGCCAAGGTCAGATAGTAGATAGAACTAGGATTCAAACATCCAGAGTCACCAGATTCTCTGCAGCATTTAACATTGTCCACATTACCTCGGTTTTTAACCTCCCCTTCAGTAAATTTAAGCCCAGCAAATAGGGCTCTTTCTTCAAAACTTCATTGCCAGTCTGGGAAGAAAGTGGTCCCCACAGACAGATTTAGTCAGATCCACAGCAAAAGGAGAAGATGAATTGGAGAGATTCCCTCCCATTTCCAGAGAACATGGCCCGGTGGTTGGTAACACTCACCGGTTCCAAATTTACCATGACATTCACACATGAACAGACTGTACAGCTTTCTGCCATATGTTTAGATTTCCTTCGTTTCAAATCGCATTTGAAATAGTGAAGAGATTTGCCTGGCTCTTGTTTTGATTGTCAAAGAACCACATAAGATGCAATGTTTTCTTTCTCATTTCTTTTAAAACTGTGTTGACTCACAGCTTACACAGAGCCAGATCTGGGGTAAGATGCAAAATGTGTTGTCAACATCCTACCACCTTCTTCCTCTTCCTGAGGCTTGTCTGGTATCTTTCCCAAGAACTTGAGCCTAAGCTGTGTCAGCTAGTCTGTCATGCAGCTAATGATCAAGGGGTAAGCCCTATCACAAGTCCTCCCACAGGACGCTCATGAAGGCGAAAACCGTGTTCCAGACCCAGGGGAAGCTTCCGCTAATGGAGACCTTTCAAGCAGGGAGAGAAAGAGAATACTCCTCCCCGTCTCCACTGTCCCTTCTTTGCTTGTGTCATGAGTAGATGTGATCCTATGTTTTAGCCGCAATTACTTTTTCTCTATGTGTTCCGAGAGACAAGAATAGCTCCCTCAAATCTCCTGACCCTTGGGGCACCTGGGTGGCTCAGTCGGTTAAGCCTCCGACTTCAGCTCAGGTCATATCTCACATTTGTGGGTTCGAGCCCGTGTCAGGCTCTGTGCTGACAGCTAGCTCAGAGCCTGGAGCCTGCTTCCAGTTCTGTGCCTCCTTCTCTCTCTGCCCCTCCCCCTCTCATGCTCTGTCTCTCTCTGTATCAAAAATAAATAAAACATTAAAAAAAAATCTCCTGACCCTTGCAGGGCTCCTCTGTGCCAAGGCCACATCAGCATTCCATTTTGTTTGTTTAAGAGATATACTTTGGGGCACCTGGGTAGCTCAGTGGGCTAAGCATCTGACTTCAGCTCGGGTCATGATCCGTGAGTTTGACTCCTGCATCAGGTCTGTGCTGACAGTTCAGAGCCTGGAGCCTGCTTCAGATTCTATATGTCCCTTCCTTTCTGCCCCTCTCCTTCTCACCTCTGTCAGTCCCTCTCTCTCAAAAATAAATACACATTTTTTAAAAATTAAAAAAAGAGATATACTTTTCTCTACTAGAAAAGCTATCTTCTTTCTTCTTCTTCTTCTTCTTCTTCTTCTTCTTCTTCTTCTTCTTCTTCTTCTTCTTCTTCTTCTTCTCCTTCTCCTCCTCTTCCTCCTCCTCCTCCTCCTCCTATTACTACTACTACTAAGTTTATTTATTTGTTTTGAGGGAGAGAGAGAGCAGGAGAGGGGTCGAAAGAGAGGGATAGAGAGAATCCCAAGCAGGGTACATGCTATTAGCGAAGAGCCAAACTGGGGGCTCCATCCCACGAACCGTGAGATCATGACCAGAGCCAAAATCAAATCAAGAGTCAGATGCTTAACAGAATGCGCCACCCAGGGACCCTTAGAAGAGCTTTCTTGAACTCTCCTTTCCAAGTGCAGTCCTATCACATATTGTAGTGTGTGCCTGTTGGGGAAGGTAAGTTTTAGCTGCAAATAACAGCATCCTCCTGGGTCTGTTTTAGTAAGAAAGGAAATTTTAGGAGAAGACAGTAGGCAGGGAAGACCGGAGAAATGGGCTCAAGGCTGAAGTAGGAGGTTCAGTGATCAAAGCCACGCCCCTGATAGAGGTGATGAGGTGGTTCATAAGCGCCGGGCTATCCCTGAAGCCTTCTGAGGAACTGCCTGACTTTGCACTCTCTTCGGCTGGCTCTGTCACCACGTGTGCCTGAAGTGATACGTGCCCCTCCCCAAAGCTTCTTCAAAGCTTTTTGGCTTACTTCCAAGTTAGAGCTTTGCATGTCTGTGTCTGATTGGTGGAACCCAGATCACATGTCTGGAACTAGCCGCCAGGGAACCTGGGAAATGTAGTTTTAAGGATTATATTTGGGAAAATGGGACCAAAACTATGGGACTCTCTCAAAGAAAGGAGCAGGTGTTCAAACAATATGGCGGAGACAGATAATATATCCCCCTCTCCTTTTTTCCTCAAAAAAAGAAAAAGAAAAAGAAGTTCCTCTTTGGTTTTTGCCCATCCTCTTCTAGAGAACAGTTAATACCCCGCCTGGGAATCTGGGGACACAGGAGCCTGGGGGCTGTTTTCTACAGTGCACAGATCAGGTATGTGTGCATTGAGCAAGAAGAGAAGATGGCTTTTAAGAGGTGACAATATTGAGAAGCCCTTGCAAGAAAGCAGGAAAATAGGAGGAAGAATCCAGAAGGGAAGAAAGCAATTATCTCCTTCAAATGTGTTCTTTTAAAAACACTGTCTTTTCTTTTTTTTAAGTGCTACAGGGTAGATGGCTCAGGGTAATTTGGGTCTTTGCTTATGATCAGTAACACACTAAACGGGCATTTCAAGTTGTGTAGTACAATTTCTACCCCCACAATGCCCACTTTTCTGTTCCTACTAGAGATACGTGATCATTGCCGAGCATTTTAACCCAGCTCAGATGAGGAGGCAGTAATCTAAGTAAATCGTGGAGTTTATGTTATTCATTTCCTCAACCACAGGCTGCTTCCTTCAGACCCTGTGAAATAGCTCTTCACGGGAAACCCACAATGACAAGCCATTGCCATTCCCAACAGAGATGCATCGTGGTCATCACATGCACTGAAAGGGCTCTTACCTTTGCCTCTTGGGGCTTTGTGTTTTCCAATGAATCACTTCCTTAATTAGACCCAGATAAAACAAAGAAGCATATCTCTGCTTCATCTCTGGTTTTCCTCCTACTGTCCCCAGTCCACATAATTTATAGAACATATACCAACAGAGGTGGCTCTAACGACCGGTGGATTGAGACAGTCTCCAAGGAGAGAATGAGAATGTTCTCAGTCCTTCCACTCTGCTGCTGTAAGCATGCCCTGCTCCTGCCTCACTCCCCCACCAGAGAAGATTCTGGTGGCTCTCCCCCAGCTCTGTCTCCAGAGACCTCGGAGCTGGATAGGACTATGCTATAACTCCAGATGCCACCCTTCCACACTTCTGCAGTGGCCGTGATATTAGGGCACAAAGCACACCTGCCCTGCTATTTGAAATCTTCAGCCTTTGCCTTTTGGTTAGAACTGACCAGTTCTAGTCACAAAGGAGGCTGAGAAATGTCATTTTTCCAGCTGGGGACATTGCTACCACCAGCCCTTTCCACACACACCTCCCCCAACCCAAGTAGCCACATTTCTCTTAATATTCATAAAGAAAAGAAGAGGAGGAACATTTGGTAGGCAGTGTTGGCCATGTCAGCCATGACAAGACTGAATCCTGGAAAGGAACCAAGCTGGAATTAGTGGGACATGATGTGACATGACCAGAAGACTTCTAGACAACAGGTCTCTGGGTTTAAGATGAAATCGCCCTGCCCCACGTCTCTCTTGAATGATAACTGCCAGAAATCCACGGTTTCCAGACTGTATACTTTCTCTGTGGCCCGACCTATATATCCTTTATCTTTGAAAACAAGGGGCTGCAATAAACATCATGTTTTGTGGATTGGATGTCATCTTTAATTGCTAACAGTAAACCTAAGATGGGATCCTTTCCAAATACCTATTAGCATGGAAAAGCCCCTCCCGACAGAATCACACCTGTCTTTATACATGGATGCGTGTGTCTCTGTGTGTGGGAGGAGGTAGACTGGCACTCTTCCATGCACATCCCTTCAAGAACAGAAGGACTTGGTAAACAAGTGGGAAGAAGGAAGCCCAGAGCCTCGAGTTTTGGTCCATTTGCCTTTTTGTTTGTTTTGTGTTTCAGCTTATAACTGATGACTGAAAATTGGGTCTATTTAAGGTACATCATATGATATGTTGATACACATATACACTTTGAAATGTTTGCCACAATCAAGCTAGTTAATACATCTGTCACTTCATGTCACTTTTTCTTTCCTTTTTGATGCAAAGAATTAAGATTTCTTTTCAGCAAATCTCAAATCTCCAGTATAGAATTATTAACTATAGTCACCGTGCTGTGCATTAGATCTCTAGAATGTATCCATCCTGCATAACTGAATGCTATGCCCTTTGACCGACATCTTCCCATTCCCCCCTCCCCCACTCCATCCCTGAGCCCTGACCACCCCCATGCTACTTTGCTTCTTGGAGTTCAACTTTTATGGGTTCTACTTACAAGTGACACCATGCAGTTTTTGCCTTTCTGTGTCTGGCTTGTTTCGCTTAGCATACAGACCTCCAGCTTCATCCATGTCAGCCCCAATGATAGGGTTTCCTTCTTTCTAAGGCTGAAACATATTCCATTGGCTCTAAACCCTGCGTTCGCTGTATTCATTCATCCATTGACAGACATTTTGGTTGTTTCCATGTCTTGGCAGTTGTGAGCAGTGCCAAAATGAACATGAGAGGGCGGCTATCTCTTGGAGACACTGATTTCATATCCTTTGGGTACCCAGAAGTGGATTGCTGGATCAGGTGGTAGTTCTACCTGCAGCCAGGCTCTTCTTGGCCCTGTGATCAGACTCATTAAGCCAATTAATGGATGACTCTAGATGGAAAAGAGACTTTACTGTAGATCTTCAGGAATGAACATTGTACCAGTTAGGATACATTGGCCATTAGTAACAGGAACTCTTTAATCTAGATTTGCATAGAAGATAAAAACATTTATTTTTGTCACATACAAGAACTCCACAGGGAGGTGGGATTTAAGGTTGTTTAGTTCAAGTTATTTAAAAAACTTTTTAAATGTTTATTTTTTGAGACAGAGAGACATAGCATGAGTAGGGGATGGGTGGAGAGAGGGAGACACAGAATCTGAAGCAGGATCCAGGCTCTGAGCTGTCAGCATAGAGCCCCACACAGGGCTTGAACTCTTCAACCACAAGATCATGACCTGAGCCGAAGTCAGATGCTTAACTAATTAAGCCACCCAGGCGCCCCTGTTTAGTTCAATTTAATGTAGTGACTCAAACAGATCCTGAGGATGGGGGTTTTCCATCTGCCACTCTGCCAGTAGCAGTTCAGATTTGTCCTGAAGCTGCCTTCTCTCATAGTCACAGATGGCTGCTGGAGTTCCAGATGTCACGTCCACACATGACAAAGTCCAAAGGAGGAAGAAGAGAGGCCATCTCTCTTTAGGCGACACATTATCAATAGTGATAAATCCTTCCCCAGGGGTCTAATCCCTCACCTCAGTGACCAGCTGAGTCACAGGCTTGCCCTAACCCTACCACTAATGAAGGGAATCTGACCACTAGGGTTTACCTCCCCTGATTAGGATTTCCCAATGAGTCACGTGCCAGGAGGGGCAGGGAAGCTTAACAAAACCAAGACTCTCTCAGTGAAGAAGGAGGATGGACCTGAGTTGGGATGGACTTCCAACAGTGTCTGCAACAAGCATGAACTTCACCCCTCGTGACCTCAGCCAACCCTGGTTGGATCAGTAGAGCGATTCAAAATGTAGTCACTGCTACTAAGTACAGACTTGCTGGGTTTTAGGCCGTTCTCAAAATGCTCATGTGAAGTCCTTCCCGTGGCTTTAAGACCAGGCGCCCTGAAGAGCAGACAATGGTCTTTGCTCTTGCTCCAAGCACTGATGTGGTGATTGCGGTTGGCAGGCTGCTCCTGGCTTTTGTCGGGCCATCCCTCGGCCTGACTGCTTTCTTTGCCTGGCAAGACAAATGGCGATCACGGTAACAACATAATTACTCCTCTGACCGGACCACTGAAAGAAACAGAAATGAAAAGGAAACAGAAAGCTTCAAATTGAAGTTCTTCTACTCGGCGATTTCCCGAGATACCCCAGCCAGAAGCAGCCTAAACGCACAGGCGGGAGTTGATCTTGATTTTTTTTTTTTAAAAAAAGGAAAGTCCAGACAAGATTGCAGAGAGGGCTCCTTTCTTCCTGCTTAACTGCTGGGGTTGAGGGAGAAAAGAAAAGTGAATAAAGTATGAAACAATGTAGTTAGTAGTTAGTAGTCAGGAAGTGGAACGGGCAGCCTGCTGGTCAGATGCTACTATAGGCAGCTATCTGCCTGGACAGGGTCTTAAAAAATGAGGATTTGTAGCACAGATTTTAAAACCAAGGGGTTTCATGTATCGATCCAGGTTGCAAGGTCTTGCAAATCTGCTCTTCCGAAGACCATGAGCACCTGGTGCTGTCCCCAGGGATGGGGCTCACCTTGCCCCCTTGGCCACAGTCGCCATCATGCGTCAGCGTCCACGCCTCCCTGCATATCTGTGTAGGTCACCTGGCTGCCCACTCCAGGCACTGAGGTTAGATCCCAGTGTAAGGCACGCTGGGGGTGAGGGGTCTACTCCCCGCCCTTTTCAGCAATATTGTTTACATTCCTGTCCCTGCTTGGGGCTCTCCAGTTGTGTGCGCACTGTTTTGAAAGGGTTTTATCGCATAACATTTGCTCTCCTGACCGATTCTGAGCATTCACTCCCTTCCTTGCTGGTGGCTGGAATAAGGCAGAAAGCCTGTGTAAGAAGAGGCAGAATCGGGGCACCAGGATGGCTCAGTTGGTTGGGTGACCAACTCTTGGTTTGGGCTCAGGGGGTGATCTTATGGTCCAGGAGATGGAGCCCAGCTCTGTGCTGACAGCAAGGAGCCTGCTTGGGGTTCTCTCCCTCTCTCTCTCTCTCTCTGCCCCTCCCATGCTCATTCTCTCTCTCTCTCTCTTTCTCTCTCTCTTTCTCAAAATAAACATTAAAAAAAGAAAAGAAGAGGCAAAATCACTAGACGATGCCATTCACTCTGAAATGCTACTGGTAAAACGTCCTTGAAAAGTGAGCAGAGCTGGAAGCGGATCTCGTGAGCTCAGGACCAGACCACCTAATCCCGGAGATTCTTCCGTGAGGCCCTCGATGTATCTGGAAACAAACCAAACAGCAGCCCCTACGTGGAATCCTGATGAAGAGCTGTGGTCTGTGCGGCATGCACCCGCTCTGAGCTCGCCCTGTGTCACCTAGTCTTGTGGCTCTTCATGCGTGAGAGAGAGAAAGAGAGAGAGAGCGAGCGCAGGCCTCAGAGCACCAGCCAGTCATTACTTAGAGAGTTTAATGCCACAAACAGAACTTGTTACTGGTCTCTGGAGAAGGAGCTTGAAAGAGGGATTGGCTTTGCACAAAGACTTCTAGAGATTCCCTATGATGTGGGCAGATGAAATGTTAAAAGAGAGAGAGAGTCGTGTGAAGTGAGACCGCCTCCCATATTTTGAAGACGTCAGTGAGTGTCCACATCCAGCTCCCACCCGTGTGGGGCAGCGGAGGAGGCCGACTCCCCTTCATCCCTCCTGACTGGCGGGGAGGCTAAGCCCTGGGCTCTGCATTTCACTCCTTCCTTCTCCTTTGGGCTGACTTTCTTCATTTTGGGCTGGCCAAAGCCAAAATATGCGATCCCAACCGTCTGCCCCTTACACAAGGAACTACGTATTCGTTTACACTTAAAGGAAATGGGTTACAGGTGTACCAGCCAAGGCGGGTGACCGTAAGGTGCCACGTGTGGCCCTGGTGCATTACCAGAGTGCCCCCGAGCCTGCCGCATCCCCGGCACGGCTGGCTAAGCACGTGGCTTCCAGAGTAATCGGGGGAAGGAAAGCTAAGGCCTCACGTGGTCGCCCAGGGCACTTGGGGATTTCATTGCTAGTAGGCCCCGGCCAGGATCTGTCAGTAGGTTTCTGTTTCCTGCTGCACCAGAAGGCTGACACCCTAACAAGCTCTGTATCCACTGAGACGCCCCACTGTGAGGCGTGCTTCTCACACGCGGCCTCTCAAGGAGCCCAGAGTGAGCCTCCTCCTCCCGAATCTCCTTCTCGATGGATGTTCAAATAGTTTTCCTACCGTCACATGGGCCCCGGGGTCTCTCTGTGAGAGATCCACACACCCTGGGTGAGCTTTCCCAAGTTCATGACACATCGTGGAACCCTGCTGCTGTCAACTTCCCATAGCGTCTCTTTATTCTCGGGCGGAAGGTCAGATCTCTAGAACAGTCTGTGGCCCTGCCTGACTGGGGCCTCCAGCCTCGCTTCTCCCACGGGGCTCTCACGAGACTCCTTTTAGTGCCCTGGATTTACCAAGCTCTTTGCCGCGACGGGGCCTTTGCACATTCTGCTGCCGCCACCCTCCCCCTTTTACATACGAGTCTTGACTTAAATGTCACTTCCTTGGAGAACCCATGCCTTTCATCCCCATCCCTCCCAAGTAGCTTAAACTTCCTTTTTTAATTGGAAACCTTGAGATAATTATCGATTCACATGTAGTTGTAAAAAATAATAGACACTTTGTCGGCTTTGCCCAGTTTCTCCTAATGGTAATACTTGGCGAAGTTGCAGGGCGATATTACAACCAGCATGTTGACGTTGAGAGAATCACCTGATTTGATTCAGATTTCCCAGTTACACCTGAACCCATTTGTGCGTGTGTGTCTGTGTGTATGTGTGTGTCTGCGTGCGTGCGTGTGTGTGTGTGTGCACGCACATTCTGGGTTCCATACACTTTTAGCACTTTGTAGGTTCGTGTATCCACCACCACAGTCAAAAGACACTGAACAGTTTTGGGGCACCTGGATGGCTCAGGAGCATCTGACTCTTGATTTTGGCTCAAATCATGATCCCAGGGCTGTGGGATTGAGTCCCATGTCGGGCTCCATGCTGAGTATGGAGCCTGCTTGAGATTCTCTCTCTCTCTCTCTCTCTCTCTCTCTCTCTCTCTCTCTCTCAAAAAGAAAAGGATACCGCAGGGCGCCTGGGTGGCTCAATCGGTTGAGCGTCCAACCTCGGTTCAGGTCACGATCTCACGGCCCATGGATTCGAGCCCCGCGTCGGGCTCTGTGCTGACAGCTCGGAGCCTGGAACCTCCTAATTCTGTGTCTCCCTCTCTCTCTGACCCTCCCCTGCTTGTGCTCTGTCTCTCTCTGCCTCTCAAAAATAAATAAACATGTAAAGAAAAGACACTGAGCAGTTTCCGCACTGTGCTGCCCCTCTTGTCGCCCTTTTGTACTTCATCTTCTGCCCCGCCGTCACCCTCACGCTGGCAAGCCCCATCTGCCCTCCATCTCTCAGATTTGTCATTTCAAAAGTATTACATAAATGAACACGTAGAGAACGCAAATCTTTTGGAATTAGCTTTCTCCCCTGGACACGATTCCCCGGAGATGCATTTGAATTGCGTCTATCCACAGTTCGCTCTTTCTGTTTTGCTCAATAGCTCTGGGGTTTGTGAGCCGGTTTGTTCAGCCGCTCACCTGTGGGAGGGTGTGTGGGCGGACTCCCGTTCCGAACATTCTTGAGCAGTTTTTTTGTGCGAACCTAAGTTTCCAACTCACATGGCCGCCCTCAGTACCATACCCCAACCCTCAAGTACAGCCCAGATGTGTGTGCCATCAGATTCCATTCGGGGCCAGGTCACTTTGGGATGGTTGTCAGACACTACCCAGCCTTAGGTCTCCATCCTCCCCCGTACTAGCAAGTGTGTAAGTGTGCAAATCTACGGTAAGTCCCCAACGTGGTTACCTTTCATGCATTGTAGTCCTGACCCCCCAGTGCCTGAGAATGGGACCGTATTTGGAAATCATGTTAATTATTAATGAAGGAATTCAAGATGAAGTCTTACTAACCTGGGGCAGGTCCCTAATCCAATTTGTGTCCGTATAAAAAGGGGACAGGGGCGCCTGGGGGCTCAGTCAGTTAAGTGTCCGGCTTCGGCTCAGGTCATGATCTCACAGTTCGTGGGTTCGAGCCCCGCGTCAGGCTCTGTGCTGACAGCTAGCTCAGAGCCTGGAGCCTGCTTCGGATTCTGTGTCTCCCTCTCTCTCTGACCCTCCCCTGCTCCTGCTGTCTCTCTCTGTCTCTCAAAAATAAATAAAAAACATTAAAAAAAGTTTTTAAAAAGGGGACATTTGGATACAGACACACACATGTGCACGCGGACACACGGGGAGAACCATCTGAAGACAGGGGTTATGCTCTCACAAGCCAATGAATTATCAGAAGCTAGAGGGGCACTTGGGTGGCTCAGTCGGTTAAGAGTCGGACCCTTGATTTCAGCTCAGGTCATGATCTGCACTGACAGTGTGGAGCCCACTTGGGATTCTCTCTCTCCCTCTCTCTGCCCCTCTCCTGGTCTCTCTGTCTCAAAATTAAATAAATAAACTTAAAAAAATAAGAAAGATAGAAAGAAAAAGAATTACTAGAAGCTAGAAAAGAAGCCTGGAAGACTCCTTCCCTTGAGCCTTCAGAGAGCATCGTGATCTGAGACTTTTGGCCTCTAGAAATGTGACAGAATAAATTTCTGTTGATTACGCCACACGGTTTGTGGGGCTAGCAGCCAAGCAAACTAACTCAGGTCCTCTGTCAGGGCCTAGGGAGGGCTCTACAAGTGAAAAGCCCATGGTAAATCTGTTTTTTGTTCCTGAGGAAAGTTAGTTTCATTTTGGAAAATAAAGAACTGTGCTTTAATAAAGTTTTTGCGCATCAGTATTTATTTCTATTCATTTATTTGGGGGGGGCAATCAGCATTTTTATTTTTTCGAAGATTGTATTAAATTTAGGGGCGCCTGGGTGGCTCAGTCCGTTAAGCATCTGACTTCGGCTCAGGTAATGATCTCACAGTTGGTAGGTTTGAGCCCCATGTCGGGTTTCCATGCTGACAGCTCAGAGCCTGGAGGCTGCTTCAGATTCTGTGTCTCCCTCTTTCTCTCTGACCCTCCCCCACTCGAGCTCTGTCTTTCTGTCTCTCTGTCTCTCTCAAAAATAAACATTAAAATTAAAAAAAAAATTCAAATTAATTAACATATAGAGCAGCATCGATCTCAGAAGTGCACATCCATATTTAAAATTTGTAATTTTGACCCTTCTATGCAAATAACAAATAATTTAAAAAATTTTAAATGGCCCATTTTGCCAGCCCTGCGGGGAAGTAACCATTTCAGTAGGGAAACTTCCAGTGCACGATCAACAGGTGAAGTTCTCAAAATGGCCATCAGATGGCACCCTCAGCCAAATTACTGAAATAAGTGGCTTAGGCCGGAGGACAGTAGAGGCCCTGAGGTCTGGCTCCTTTGTGTCACAGCCCAGAAACTCCAGTCAGACTGAGACTACTGTGCCTGAAGCCACATATCAAATTGGTGGCAGAAACGAGGTTCCTGTGACCTCCTAACAAGAAATCCAGTCACCTATGATGGTCGTCTGAAAGGATGACAAATATACAAAAGACAGAGGAGGGTCGTTTGAATACTCACACAGCCCTGTGAGTTTGAGTACAAAGCTTTTCAGGCTAACCCTTGAGCCTTGAACAGAGGCTTTTTTGGGTCCAATGCTAGGCAGTCACATTAACAGAGGGCTTGTTTGCTTTCCAAGGGGGTTGAGGGGGGACAAGGGAAGGGAATTCACAGATACAACAAGACAGGCTGATCCTGGGGACAGAAGAAGACTGTGGCCAAGGAAACCAAGAGAGATCCCTGGAGGAGAGGAGTTTTGAACGAGGGTTAGACCCGAGGAGAGAAGGCGACACACAGGACAGTGAGCATGCGCCCGGGTGATAAAGCAGGATCAGCCCTACAAGGCAGCAGGGCTGGCCCTATGCAAATGGCATATGACATGGCTTCCCGGGGCCCGCAGGCCTCCCTCTTTTCATGCCTGCTCCTCACAGGAACCCCCAGCCCCATCTCCACCTCTCTGAACTGTCACGGACAGAAAAAGTTCTCTCCAGCCAAGCTTTGACATCACAGAGCACATTTAAGGGATTGCGGTCTTTCCCAGACAGCTGGCATTTCAGGCTGGGCTGTCATTTTGGATGAAAGGGTATCTCCCACCTTGAGTAACAGTGTGGAGAAGGAATTGGGAAGAGCAAGATGCTGTCCAGGTGGCTTGTTTCCAGCCGAGGGTCTCTCTCACCTAGAGGGGTCGATGGGAAAGGAAGTGGGTGAGTGAGGCATGCAGGGTGAGCCTCGATGGGCGAAGAGGACTTGAGATTTGAAACCATGGGAGCCATGTGTGGATATGTCACTGTGCCTAGGATATTAGGTGCTCCTACGGTGTTAGCTGAATGGCTACATCTTTACTGACCCTGAAAAGGCTCACCAGCAGGACAGCAACATAATGCAAATGGTATTTAGGAAAAGTATTCCAACACAAGTACGTGACGTGGATGGAAGCAGCAAGAGCTCAGTTGTTTTTTTCAACAGCTTCGAGATATAATTCACATACTATCCAATTCACCCATTGAATGCGTGCTGTCCAATAGTCTTTAGTATATGCAGATATGTGCAACAATCCATAAGCGAAGCCATCTTAGAACATTTCATCACTTAGGAAGAAATCCTTTATCTATCACCCTTCGGTCCCCATCCCCCTGTCCCCCAGCACTAAGCAGCAGCAAATCGATTTTCTGTCTATGTAGATTTCCCTGTTCTGGAGTTTCATGTGAATTTCTATTTATATAGTATGTGGTCTTTTGTGACTGGCTGCTATCACTTAACTTCGTGCCTTCAGAGTCCACCCATGCTATAATGTATATGCACACTTCATTCCTTTCTGTGGTCAGATAATGGTATCATATGCATATACTGCATTTTATTTATCAATCCATCTGTTGAGGGACACGGGGGTTATTTCCATCTTTCAGCCATTATGAAGAATGCTGTTACAAACATTCATGAAAGTTTCTGTGTGAACATACGTTTTCAATCGTCTTGGCCAGAATTGACGGGTCCTATGAAACTCTGTATTTAATCATTTGAAGAACTTCCAGATTGTTCTCCAAAGTGGTTGCACCATTTCACACTACCACCAGCACCGTACAAGGGTTCCAGTTTCTCTACATTCTCACCAATGCCTCTTGCTACTGCGTTTTTTATTCTAGCCTTCCCAGTAGGCATGGAGGGATGTCTCACTGCACTTTTGTCTTTCGTTCCCCCGATGACTCATCATATCAAATATTTTTCATATAATTTTCTCCATTGCTTTTCTATTCTCCATTTCATTAATTTCCCCTCTGATGTCCGTTACTTTCTTCCTTCTGCTCAGGTTTTGTCTGACCTTCTTTTCTAATGTCTTAAAGTGGAGGTTGTAGATTTCAGATTTTCTTTCTTTCTTTTTTTTAATGTAGGCAATTTGCTGCTGAACATCATTCTAAGCACTGCTTTAGCTATATTCCAGAAACCTGGGTATATTGGATCTTAATTTTCCTTCACCTTAAAGCATTTTCTATGGGGAAAGACATTCCAGGTAGAAGGAAGAGCTTGGGCAAAGGCATAGGGGTGGGGAAGCTCAGGACAAGTTTAAGGGCAAGCTGAGTTTGGCAAGAGCAGAGGTGTGGGAAGGAGAGTGTGATGGAGAAAGGTAGGCTGGAGCCTGAGGGTAGGAAGGACTAAAAAGTTTATACTAAATGGGTTTCAGATCAGCAGGTACCACCTCTAGGACTTTGAGGTGTTTCACTTGCTTCCTAGATATGGAACGGAGGTGCTGCTGGGGGGTTAGTCCCCACCGATTACTTCCCGAGCAGCAGCAAACACCAGCAACATTTGCAAAATGGCTGCATCCCTGCCCCCTGTAGGAATCAAGAATGAGGTCTTATTTTTTTTCATCACTGGCTAATTTTTAAGTTTTGAAAATAATAGCAATTTCTTAAAGTTTATTTATTTACTTTTGAAAGGGGGAGGGCAGCGAGAGGAAGAAAGAGAATCCCAAGCAGGCTGTGGACTATCAGCCCAGAGCCCAACGTGGGGCTCAAACTCACAAACTGCAAGATCAAGAGCTGAGCCGAAATCAAGATTTGGACACTTAGCCCAACTTAGCCACCCAGGTGCCCCAATAATGGCAATTTTTGTTGCCCATTCTTTCTCTTTTGAAAGTCTCTTTCCTCAGTTCCCAAAGGCCCCACACTTTCCTGGTTTCCTTCTGTCACTCCTCAGGTTCCTCCAATATGGTCACCAAATGGTGGCATTTCTCCAGGCTCTGACATAGGTGTCCTCTTGCTACCCTCGGCTCCCTCCCCCCCGCGGGGCAACCTCCCATATGCCCTCCTGTATCTCCTGCTTCCTGATCAGAGACCTTGGATCCTTTCCCTGAGCGCCAAACCAGTACTTGGAATTGTTTTCACTCAAACTCATTTGACCAAAACTGAACTAAAACTAAAAATCATTTCTCAGCGTTTTGGCTAAGATCAAGTGTAGTATCTGTTCTTAGCAGTTTAATACCTTCCTGTATCGGAAGACAATATGCTCAGTGGATTTGGGGGCCAGGGAGAGGGAATCAGAGTCGCTCTGGCCACTCCTAGCACCGGCTGGTTTTGCAGGAAAGGTGCACCTCTCCCCCTCGCCACCAGGGGCAGCAACAACAACAATAAATTGAACTCATAAGCTCCTCATTTAACCTCCAAGCTGGTCACCTTGTTACCGCACGTGGCCAAGCTTCCGTTTTCCCTTAGTTACTGCGATAGCTTTCTGATTGGTCTTCTAGAATCCTCTCTTACCTCTTTCCAAGCTCTTCTATACACTATAGGCAGGATGATCTATAGGACATGATCACGTCACCACCTGCTGCGGACATGAGTTAGTTTTGGGTTCTCCTATGTTGCAAAATTCCCCTCCTTAAGAGTCTTGGTAAGCCCTATACTTCTTTTCGAAGTTGTCCTATGGCTCCCGCCAGACCAGCCTAGCTTGAGAGCCTTGGACAAGCCCTGCTCCCTCCTCCTTTGTGGGTGTGGTGACCTCCTCCACCCCTTACGTCCTCCCTGTTTTCTTCTGTTTTCCCTTCTGAGTTCAGTTTGTCACTTCCTCAGAGAAGTATTCCATGATTTTGTGACTTCACAGGCTAGGGTATCTTTCTTTGTTATGAGCTATTATAGAATGCAATGCTTTCTCTGGGGATCACATACCCCTTGTATTAGTTACTGCTCATCAATTACTGGGTGCTTCCATGGGGTCAGGCCCTGAATATGCGGAGAAGAATCTGACAGTTGCCTTTCAGGACCCTACAGTTTCCCCGGGGGATCATAGACAACACTATGGGGTAAGTACTCCGGGAGCCCCCAAGTGCACATCAACAAAAGGCTCTTGGGCACGGGCTACAGAGGAAACAAGGAACTGACTGCTGCACAGAGCACAGTGGGTATCTGGGCCAGGTCCTGATGGAGCTTGCCAGGAAGGGGAGGGTGGGAAGTGTTCTTCCAGGAAGAAAGAACATTGGTGCTCAAAGCCACAAAGTGAAAAAGCACATGGTGGGCCAGTGAGACGCAGAGTACTCTTGTGTCACTTGAACAGAGGGCAAGAAAGGAAAGAGGGAAAGAGGAAGGCAAGGAGAGGGGAAGAATGCCAGAGAAGAGAGTGGAAAGATGGGTCAGGGTCAGATTCAAAAGAGCCTCAGATGCCCTACTCACCAGGAGCTTGACTTTTGTCCCATAGGCCTTAAGAAATTGTTTTAAGCAGAGGACTTGTTTGAGATATCTAATTCTGGCTATAGTGTGAAGGATTGATTGAAGATTGAATGACAAGCAGATCTATATGGAAGCCATATCTTTTAGCTCCAGAGCCTTAGGAAAAGGTGTGGGGGTGGGGGGGGGGAAGAGAGAGAACTCAATAAATGGTTGTAAATGAATCATGAAGAAACAACCATAACACAGGAGCATATGTGGTAAGAAACTATGTCACGGGAAGTCATGCAGCATGGGGAGAGATAACAAAGCCCTGAATTAGAGCACTGGCAGAGAAAGTCAAGGGCAGGTGAATTTAGAGGCGGTCTGAAGTAAAAGCAATGCGTCTAAGTAACTAACATCATGTGATTAGTGAATTAGGTATGAGTGACTTAGGTCTAGGTGTGGCCGACAGTGACACAAAATAGACTTACAATGGCCCGGAGAGTAGTCCAGAGCTAGTGTGGTGTTCCAGGGTTAGGGACTTAGCACATATGGTCCCTTCTGTCCTGTTACTCGACACCCTCAATACTTGGCTTTGTGACATGGTCCCAGATGGGTGGTCCAGCCACCCTTTCACACCTGCCTTGTGGACAAGAGACAGCAGGAAGGGGCAAGACCAAGGCACACTGGTCACTTTTAAGAACTTGCTTCCTAGAAGTGTTTTCCCTTCTATAACATGGGTACATATTTAGTCATATCTAATTGACGGGAAGGCTGGGAGGTGCCTTTCACCTGGGCAGCTAAGATTTGGAAGCTGTATGGCCGAGAGAAGTAAGAAGTAGAAAAGAAGTGGTAAGTATCTTGTCTCAAGGTTTCAAGAATGAGTCTCACATCCACCGGGTGGCTAGGAAGGAAGAAAGAGAGAAGGGTTTTAAGGAGGTTTATTGGAAGCCACAGAGTAAAGATGAATAAGTTTTGTTTTGAACGTACTCTATTTTGGATGGCCTATGGAGCACCAAATGGAGAAAAACAGTAAGTATTTGAAAACATATGTGGAAATGTGTCATTTCCTCTGCTTTGGCCATACTCCTTGAGGATGGAGATCCTTGATAGAGAAAAACAGTATGTGTGTGAGCGGGGAGGTGGGGGGAGAGGGAGAGGAAGAGAGAGAATCTCAAGCAGGCTCCACAGTCAGTAGGGAGCCCTATGTGGGGCTCTAACCGGACCCTGGGACCATGACCTGAAATCAAGAGTCAGATGCTCAACTGACTGAGCCACCCAGGCGTTGTGTCATTGGGAGGTGGAGACTCCTGTTTGTCCATTGTTATATGCTTATTGTGCCTTAGAAGTCTCCAGAAGGGATTAAGATTGCAGGTAAATTCAGAACGTGAAAAATCTAAGGTTCTTTTTTTTTTTTTTTTAATAAAAGTACAAATGGAGAGACTAAATACAGAGTCCAGCTACTGTTGGCACTGGAAAGAACTTTCTCAGGTAACTTTTGAAGGAAGACACCATTGTATACAATAGCTCAAAATCTAATGTGAACACACACTCCTGTTGAATACCGAGCAGAGGAAGGCTGCTTCTATTTTTTAAAATAATTTTTAACATTTATTTATTTTTGAGAGACATAGTGTGAGCAGGAGAGGTACAGAGAGAGAGGGAGACACAGAATCCGGAGCAGGCTCCAGGCTCTGAGCTGTCAGCACAGAGCACCATGCAGGGCTCGAACTCACAGATTGAGAGATCATGACCTGAGCTCATATGCTCAACCACTGAGCCCCCCAGCCGCCCCGGAAAGCTTCTTCTAAAATGAGGTGTTACATCGAAGGCGAGTTCGGTAGAGTGCTGAGGGAGGAGGGAGATTATGGAAATCCAGCTCTGGTGTGTGTGTTGGGGGTGTGCTGAGGGTCACGACCAGGCAATGTCACGGATCGCCCCTTTTCCAGGCTGAGGGGCGCCGCTGCACCTGCTTTTAAGAAGCCGACCCGCCGAAGTTGGGGAGAACTCGGCGTTCTCCAAGCGTCTTCCAGGGCTGTGAGAGTCGTGGCCAAGGATCCAGACGATTTAATCCAGTTTTACGAAAGGGGGTTTACAGTGAGTAATTAAGGCACAGTTAAAGAATTAATCACTAATGAGTCATTAACTCTGCCCACTATTGTACAGTTAACAAGCTGAGGCCAGATTACTAGAGCCAGTTCCCAATTAAGGGGACGACTTTGGCCACAAATCACACCATCCGCCTCTTGAAGGGTCGGGCGCGCCCGCGGGGCGCTGCGGGGCCGCCGCTTTCCCAGGCGAGTTGGGGCGCAGGCGGAGCCGGAGGGCTGGTGTGCGGCTCGCGCTTGCTGCGCAGAGAGGAAGTGCCGGCTTCTTCATTAATTGTATCTTCCCCGGAAATCTCTTCCTGCTGGCCTCCTGGAGGCTCGGATTCTATTCCTGTATTATTAAGGTTCTGTTGGTGAAAAGGAGCGCTTGGGTAGAGACGGAGAAGAGCGAGCGGCGAGGCCAGGGGGCGGGGGCGGGGAGGTGGCGGGAGCCGGGAGGCCTTAAAAAGTCCCTGGGGCAGCTCAAGTCCGCACTCCCGACGCCCCTACCGGACAGACACCGCGCGAGGGACTGAAGAGTTCCCGGGTGAGGAGTCCCGGGCGGCCCCCATTTCCAGAATCTGGCCGCGAAGACTTTCAATTAACCGATGAACTTGGCCGAGAGAGGGGAGGATTAGGATTCCCCGCCATCGCTCTTTGGATTCTGGAATAACCGGAGACGGGAGTGGGGGGACAGGCAGGGATTTCCCATCTCCCAAACTTGAAGTATCTGTTTAAAATAGATAAAGGCATCGGGGCCACCCCAGGCCAATTGCTGACCTCTGGCCCTACCTTGCCCCTCTCGGAGGAGGGGGGCCTCTCTCCCAGTCCTCGCACCCTGTGTCACCCAAACCGGTCCCGATCACCCTCCCGGGCAGCAGGGGTAGGAACTCGGGCCCGCAGCGCGCAGAGCGGCACACCGAATCCACCCAACCCGGATGAAAGCCTGGACGGGCCCGGGACCGCAGCGTGGAGGACACGGAGCAAGGAGGGCCCCACGGGACGCGGCCACCCCAGGACTCCGTGGCTCCAGACACGGTGACCCTCAGTCCCCCGCGTCCCTGCGGGAGAGAAAAATTGCCACCCAAAGTTCGGAGCCCAGGAGCGCTGTATGATCAAGACGCTCCCATGGGCAAGAAGAGACTCCTCCAAATCGGGGGAAACCGGAAAACTGAAACGCCCCCAACGCTGGGGCGGTGGCCGGGGAGGCAAGGCCGCGAGCGTCCGGGATCTCCAGATTAGCTCTGGGTCTTCGCGGAGCTCCAGTCAGCGGAGCACCCCAACCCAGGCCGCACCTGACTCCGCCCTTCTCTCGGAGTGGCCCAATCCGAGGCGTCCTTTTCCGCCCCGCCCCCTGGCCCTGGAGCCCCGCCCCGCGCGGCTCCGAGCCTGGTACCCCGGAGCGAGTACGCTACAGACTCACCTGCTTTCCTACCTCAGCGGGTCCCAGCCTCCCTCTTAGACCGACTGAATGCAGTCACCTGAGTCAGCGCCTGCCTTGAGACCTAGGTCGCTGTGCTTGGGCAACAATGTCTTTCCTCCCCGAGCCCTGTAGACTCACCCCCAACTGGTTCTCGCTCCCTTTCAGTGGGAACTGGAAGAAGCCCTCCGGAGCCAAGCCCGCAGCCTTCTTACGGAAGACTCAAGAACCATTTTCCAAGTGCAGAAGACCCATTTCCCCGGAATCCCGGGAGACTCGCGCCCGCCCCAAATCTCAGCCAGCACAATTTAGTTTCGGAAACCACCTTGGCCAGCGCCTCTGCAAAGTGCTTTCTGTAGCCAGGAGCTGGAGCAGCATCCCGAATTTCAGGATCGTCTGGGGCTTACTGTCCTTTAGCGCAAATCATTATCACCTCCAGCCCGACTTAAGCCCTGGCTTCCCCATTCTTCTGCACCTGTACCCCTGGAGCTCTTAGGCAGCCCCTAGGGATGAGGGGAGAGGGGCGCTGATGTTGACGGAAAGCCCGGGAAAGATGGAAGCCCGGGGAAAATGGAAACCCAGGAAAGACCGATCGACACCTCAGGATCTTAATTCCCAAAGTGGCCGAATGAGTTGCTCCTGGGAATTGAAATAGAGCACTTATTCGGCAGGTGTTTCCGGAACAGCGTAGTAGGGTCGTGGACTGACCAGAGCTTCTGGCTGTCCCACTTACAAGCAGTATTAATCGAGGCAACCTCTCTGTGTCTCAGTTTCCTCATTTTAAAATGAGGCTAATTGTATCTCCTTGGCACAGTCCTCTGTGAGGCTTAAATGAGTCAATAGATGTAAGCTGCTTGCAGGAGAGCCGGCCGGTGATAAGCTTTCAATGGTCACTAGCTGTTAGTATTTTGATCACTTTCCAAGAATTTGTCCCTGACATCCAGGTATGGTTCAGTCTGTTGGTGTCTAAAGAGAGGGTTTAGAATATTCATTCTCAGCCTGAGTAGTAAAAGTGGAGAAAGAAGTGGTGGAAAGGTGCAGATGAAAAAAGGATAGGAAGAAAAATGGCATAAGGAGGCGAAATGAATAATCATGGAAGCAGTCTAAGGGAAGCAAGGAAGATGCTGGCGGGAGAATGGACGGGGTCAGAGGTGCCCAGGACTGCAGGAAGGAGAAGGGAGGCAGAGCGAGCACTCCCCAGGGAAGTTGGGAGTACCCTGAATCAGTCATTTCCGGCTAAACCGGGGCATTAAAGGATGGAAGAGGATAGTCCACACTGAAATAAATCTACTTACACATTCATACCTTTTTTTCCCTTCATGCCAATGGCTGGTATCACTTGGTCAATCCATCCTCCCTTCCCCGCCCACGACGTTCAAGTATTACTTCCTACCTCTTGGGGGAAATGCCAGATTCAACAAAACCTTACTGAGCAGCCTGCTCTATGTAAGGCACCACAGGAGGGTCTAGGGGCAGCACCCCTGATGCTGCCATAGCCTCTCAGGACCCTCATGGCAAGGCCTGAATCCTGCGATGACACCCCGTCCCTTTCCCACCCCCCCTCCAGGACAGTCATCCGCTCTCCAAGTTGTTTGCGGGAACCCAAGAACAGGGCTACTGTGGGATCGGAGAAGGGGGATCACACTGTGCGCTGCCTCGGGTGGGGTCCTCCGTAGTTCACACAAAGCTTTATAGTTGATCTTACTGTAGCTTTCCCACCTCCCAGGGTTCATTTCGACAAGGAAAGGGGGCTGGGGAGGCTCACTAACAGGCTGACGAACCACAAACGGTGGGTTGACGACTCTAGGGCTCCGGCCGCGTCTTTCCGGGGGCACTCCTAGCAAGGAGGCCGGAGGACCTGCGCTCCGGGAATCCGGGTCGTTCCCGCGGCGGCCCGGCTTCCAGGATCGCCTGCGGAGGCCGCGGCTGCTCCGGCGGGAGGTCCCCCGGCTCTCCTTCCCCAGGGGCTCCCCGAGGACCGAGGGTGCTACGGAAGCTGGGGGGAGACCTCTGGGTTCCCTCCCGCCCCAGAGCCGGCGCCAAAGATCAGCGGACGCGGCCCGGGATGTGCCCGGACAGTCCCCGAGCGCCACAGCTCACTCCTGGACAAGCCTGAAACACGACCGCGGGGCTTGGGGGTCGAGGAGCGACTTGGAGGAAGCGAGAGAGGCGCCGGGATCAGAAAAGTCGCCTTGCCCCAGTCTTTGGAGGACTAATGGCATCAGTCCTGGGTAGCAAGGGCTGGCACCGAGCCCCGTGACCCGGACAGCGACCCAAGAGGGGTCATGGGCGGCGGCGCCCAGAAAAGAGAGACGCGGGGCTTCTTTGACGTTCACCTGCCACCCTGGGAAAGGTGATGGCGACGCTTCCTCTTGGGGTCGATCCTTCAGAGTAGCAGCCGCAGCTTGGCTATTGGGGTATATATAGAAATGGCCTGGGAACGCGCCGGGGGATTGAGCCCTGGGCTCCAAACACCGAGCGGCCCACATCTTCGTCGCTCCCGCGCGCGCCTGGGCCGGGGGCTCAGGTGAAGGGCGCCGGGTCTTCCCGGCAGCACAGAGCCCCCCGCAGGGGACGCAGGAGGGAGCCCCAGCTCCTGCGCAGTCCTCGGCTCCCCGACCCACCCCGTGCGTCCCCGCACCCCCGCTCGCACACGCGCCTCGCTGCGCGCCACCGAGGCCTGAGCGCCCTTAACCAGAGTCAAACCAAAACAAGGCAACCTTTAATTCCTCCCCAGGACTTCGAACTACGCGTACAAACAGTCCCTCAAACTCTATTTCTCGGCCTCCCCCTCCTCCTAGCTGTCGTTTGCTGCGGGGGGGGGGGGGGTCGGGGTTAGCCACATGGAGGTCAGGCGCTCTGAGTCCTCCGAACCCGGAGGGGACGGGTCACCTCTCCTCCTCCAGCACCAGGGCCGGGGGTGGCCCGAGCCCTCGGCGGGCCGTAAGGGCAGCCCTCCTCGGTGCGCGCGGGGACAGACGCGCGTCCGAGAGCCCAGCCTGGCTGCAGCTTCAGACGGCTCGGGAGGGTGACCGAGCGGGGGACCCCAGGGTGGGAAGGATGCGCGCGTGAGGCTCCGGGGCGGCTCCCGGGACGGCGGTCAGGCCCGATGGGGGCCCCGGTGCCCCTAGAGGGCCTGCCACGGCTTCCCGATGGCCTGGATGTGCTCCTTGGCCTTGAGGCGCAGGGCCGCGATGCTGCTGTTGCGCGGGTCCGCGTCGTCCAGAGGGAACTTGTCCCCGAAGCCCGGCGCGCACGGGTAGGCGGGCGGCGGCGGCCCGAGGGGCTGCAGGCCCGGGCCCAGCGGCGGCGAGTTCAGGAAGGGCGGCGGCGGCGGCGTGTAGCTGGCGGGC
>NC_043713.1:15899643-15903240 GCF_006229205.1 Suricata suricatta | reverse complement strand
GGCCGCGCCCTCCCGCCTCCGGCGCTCCCCATGCACCTGCCCGGCTGCGCCCCCGCCATGGCCGACGGCAGCTTCTCGCTGGCCGGCCACCTGCTCCGCGGCGCGGGAGGGAGCACCTCGCGGCTGCACAGCATCGAGGCTATCCTGGGATTTACCAAGGAAGACGGGATCCTGGGTTCCTTCTCGGCGGAGCCGGGCGCTCGGGGCGCCAAGGAGCGGGATAGGAGGCCGGGCGCGCGGGCCGCTTGCCCCAAGGCGCCCGGGGGAGGCGCCGAGCCCTCCCCGCAGCCCGCCCCGGCGCCTGCTCCCGAGTACGAAGGTGAGTGCATCCCCGGGCCGCTGCGGGACCCTTGGGGGTGCCCAACCTTAGGAGCTCCGCAAGAGGAATGAGCCCCGTACCTTAACTTTTATTAAGGCGTTTGGGCGCGGAGTTGGGGTCGGAGGTGTATATACGCTTCCAACGTGCGTTCCGAGAAAGCTCAGAGGCCCCTCGCAGCCTCATCCCCGACCTCGCGGTCCGACGCCCGTAGGAGCCTGCGTTCGGCCTGTCGGCACCCGAGGGTACGCGGAGCGGGCCCAGGCATACACCAGGGAGAGTCCTTGACCTTCTGGGGCTTCTTCGTCCCAGCCCCTCGACCCTACTGCCCCAAGGAGCCTGGGGAGGCGCGGTCGAGCCCAGGGCTGCCGGTCGGCCCCGCCACGGGCGATGAGAAGCTGTCGGAGGAGGAGCAGCCCAAGAAGAAGCACCGGAGGAACCGCACGACCTTCACCACATACCAGCTTCACGAGCTGGAGCGCGCGTTCGAGAAGTCTCACTACCCCGACGTGTACAGCCGTGAGGAGCTGGCCGGCAAGGTCAACCTACCCGAAGTCCGGGTCCAGGTAAAGCGCCCGGATCGGTCTCCGGGAGGGTCCCAGGCCCAGGCTGCAGCCAGGGCTCCCTTGAATCCCGGCGTCAACGCATTTAAGGTCACAGGCTTCCCATTGGTCTTCCTTGACTCCTCTCGCCCAGAGCCTCGAAGGAGCGTCACAGATGTTCCCTGTGCCCTACGACCGCCCCCAGGACATTTGGTTCCAATTTGTAGTAGCATCTCCCTGTTGGGGGGGCAGTCCTCCCTCTTCTAAGTAAAGAGAGAAATTAGAAACGGCGGGCTAGCTGAAGAGAGGCAGCTCATTAGACGCAGCCGGATTGGGGCGGTCGGCGGTGAGCAGAGAAGGGGTGTAGGGAGCGTCTGGGGGGGGGGGAGCCCGATCGGGGACCCGAATGCCACCCAATCACTAACTGCGCTCACCCTGTTGAAAAACGAAAATCCCATCTTCTTGCAAGGGCCCTGGCGCCTGGCGCCTGCAGTTGAAGGTTTTGGTGGATTTAGGAAACTGACTTCTGCTTCTTTAGTGTACATCCAACCAAACTCGCCGCTGCTGCCGAGGCCTTCTCTCTCTCTCTCTCTCTCTCTCTCTCTCTCTCTCTCTCAAAGGGGTTTTCGCTTTAATTAAAGCTGAATTATCTTTAATCCCTGATCATTAAAATATTTGAAAGCCTTAAATATTTGCTAGTCATCTGTGAAAAATCTGGGAGGATTTCCAAATTAGGAGACTCTGCAGAGGCCTGAAAGGGAGTCACTGGGAACAAATTTCACTGCATCTGAAAGGTGGTGGAACTAAGATGAGGTTTGTGTGTGTGTGTCTAATGAATTAGATTTCCAGGAAATGAAGATATGCAGGGGGGGGGTCTTTTAGCCTTACCTTAAAAATAAAAGGGGTCAAGCATTTGCCATCCATCCATTCTGCTTATTTAGGAATTTAAAGTAATGAGTAAATGTCATGGTTTAAAAAAAAAAAAGTAGTTTCTTCGTGTGACTCAGGATGTCAAGGACCGTTTCATTTCTCTTAATTTGAGGACTGTAGAGCTGCATTGAAGGTGTGGACATTTCAGCACCTGCTTTCCAGGGAGAGAGGGTGGGGTAGGGGGAAGAACCCAAGTGGAAGATGGAGGAGGACCAGAGACAAAGCCTTCCAGCCACAGGGGCCACTTTCACATCTGACACCACCTCTGTCCTACCTTCCTTCCTCCCTCTTTATTTGTTCAGGGATTTGGGCTCTAAGTCATCAGCTTCTCGAGAACAGGGTCTGTCTGCGACTTCTCTGGGACCACAGGGCCAGCACAGTGCCCAACATACGGCAGGTTCTTAACACATGGCTATGATGTAATCAGATGGGGGGCTCTACTGTGGGCCTTCAGCTCTGTGAAGGGCAGGAGTACAGCCCTAGAAGAAAGGACTGTCCCAGTCCTTAGCTCTCTGACCTTGAATACTGGGTGGAAGACAAGAGCTGATGTTTTGGGGGCTGGAGTGGGGCATGCGGGGAATTAGAGGGAGCAGTGGGATGGGACCCCTCCCCATGCTGATGTTTCTCTTCTCTCTATTATCAGCAAATATCTCACGTTTCTGGGGGAAATTAGGGCCTCAGCTATGGAGATGAATCTTGTGGGAAGAGGAGAGGACTCTTACAGTTTTGTTCTTTTTTTCTTCCCCCTCCACCCCCTGCCCCTGCAAATCCTTGTCCTGCTCTGCCCAGGTGCTGGGGGGCTGTTTCCTCGGAGCTTCTAGGAGGTCCTCTCCCCCACTGACTCAAAGCTGCCTTCTCCTTTCTAAGGTCACACCTTTCCCCCTATTTCCCTCCATAAATATAATGCTGAAGCCACCAGTTTGGCCAAAGTTCTTTTGGATTCTCTGCTAAACTAGACCAACTAACTCTCTGTTCTGTGTCCAAGAGTGGTTACTTTGTGGTGACACCTTAGCCACACCTTTCCTTGTGCTTTTACTGAATCAGCAATAGATATTTTATCATTAAGAGACCAGACTTCACTCTTGGCACCGACTTTCTATATGAAAAGAAAAGAAAGGAAAAGAGAAAAGAAAAGAAAAACTTGAACTCACTAACTCCTCTTGGAGTAATGTCAAAATTCACTCCAAAAAGTCAATGTAAATACAACAAACTTGAGCTGTTGTAATCATTGGAACCCATTTATTAAAAACATCAAAAATACTAAAGGGATATCAATTAAATAAGAATGAAGATCTTATTAAAGCAGCAACTCAAATAAGCTCAGGATAAAACACCCCCCCCCTTGCTTTTACCCGTTTCCATAACCAGTAATTCCTGGAAATGGCTGTATTTTAACATCCAGGGTAGCCAGTTAGGGTACTTAAGAATATTTGTTTATATATTTGTTTCTAACAGACAGAAAAGTTAGGTGAAGTACAGAAAGCCTGAGCCAAATCCAGCCAGAGACAGTACCATCGAGGGAAGAAGCAAAGTCTAAACTTAACTGCCTACCAGCAGGTCATCCAAATTTGGGGCGATATGGTTGCGGAAATCCTAGGTCCGATTCCCAAGGTTAACTCCACTTTTTTCCCTGCTGAGCCTCTGCTCCGTGCCAGGTGTGGGGAACAGATACACCCACGGCTATGGGTGAGGTAAACAGGGACACGAGTGGGACACGGATGGGACAAGGACTCAGGAGGGTAGAGGAAAAAGGAGAAAACGGGATGCGAAAGAGAGGAGAGCTTAGGGGTGGGGTTTTCGGGGGGGGGG
>NC_043713.1:15883998-15899543 GCF_006229205.1 Suricata suricatta | reverse complement strand
CGGCCCGCGCTCTCGCCGCGCAGCCTGCACCGGAGACCGAGAGCAGAGGCTCGAAGTCGGCGCTCCCCGGGGAGAGGGGACCCACCCGCGGGGGCCCGGCCCAAGGTCAAGCTCGCCGGGCGCCGTGGGCCCCAGGCTGGGCGCGCTGGAGGTGGGCGAGCGCTCGGGCCGCGGTCGCCGGGGTCTCTGCAGGAGTCTGAAGTTCGGACCCGGGGAAGCCGGGTCTCCGGGAGCTCTGGGCGGCGAGCCCGCGAGCCCTGGCTCCTCCCCTCCGGCCCTGGCCTCTCCCCTTGGCCCCTCCCCCGCGGCGAGGCGGGTCCTTCCCCAGCCCAGCCTCGGGGGCCCCGTTCGGCTGCTCACGAAGGCGCCGGCCCTCCGAACGTCCCACCCTCCGCCTCCAGATCGGCTGCAGACACTCCAAACAGACCCCCGAGGGAACAGCCGAGGGATGTTTGGCAGGCCTGGGGACCCGCCTCTGGGGCCCGCCTCCCCTCGTCTGGACTCAACGGGGCCGACGCCCGTTGCCTCACCTTCCCCCACCACCCTGTGGGCCTGCCTCGCTGCTCGGCCCTACCTTCCTCTTCACTTCCCAGGCCCCAGACGCGCCTCTGCCTTCGGGCACACTTCCTCCGCCGGGCAGAGTGCCCGGGCGACCATTGGAGAGAGCCAGCATACTACATCCGAGCTCTAAGGCGCAGGCAGTCAGGCCACGCGCGCTACTTCTCAGTTTGAATGGTCCCTTCTCCCTCTTATTCCCAAGGGCACTCCTCTTTCTGCTCCATAGGCCCAAGCCTCGGACTTCGGGTTTATTTTGTTTGTCTATATATTTTTAAACTACTTCTTCCTGTCCCCTCAGACTCCCTCACGCCATGGCCAAGCCCCGGGAGGCGGTGAGGCCATCTGTGCCTGAATGCCTGGTGACCTCAAGTGCCCCACCGCCCAGCAGGAGGCTGGGAGCACCCCCTCCCTCAGTCGGACCCGTTGCCAGGCTCAGGCCCGGTGGAAGACCCGCCAGGGGTCCTTCACCCTCGTAGACTGTTCCTCCAGAGCCCTCTCCCCACCAAACAATCTGCAGGCCAAGGAGGTGGGCCAGCCTCCGGCGGGCTGGAGAAGGACCCTCTGGAGTGAAGGCCTCGTAGGTATTAAGCATAATCTGCTGCATATATGTCTTTCCACTCAGGGAGCCCCACGGGCCTTCCGTGGCGAAGAGTGACAGAGCCACAGGCCAGTGTGATGTGCTTACTGCGGGCAAGTGTGTTTTCACATCCGCCAGGGCTGTTATCAGCACTGATAAGGCTGTCACGTCTCAAACTGCTGCCAGACCAAAGCACCCGTCCGCCTTGACTAAACTGTTGGCAGGAAACATGAACCAAAATGTTTTCCTAAAAAATCTAAGGACCTAGGGATTCCTTTTCTTTTCCCCAGTTTTATTGCGATATAATTGACAGGCAGCACTGTGGAAGTCTGAGGTGTACAGTATCATGATTTGACTGACGTTTGATGTGAAATGATTGTCACAATAAGTTTAATTAACATCCGTCGTCTCATACAGACACAAAATAGAGTTTCTTAAAATTTCCTCTGTAATAGGGGCTGCAATCTCCAAGCAGGGGCGCCCCGCCCCCGCCCACCATTAGTTTATTTCTGCTTCCGTTCAGACCAGGGTTCACTGCCTCCCTTCTGAGGGTCCCATACTGACTTAGGCCAACCAGCACCTCAAAAGAAAGGAAAGACCAGCCAGGCGTTGGCCTTGAGGAGTTTATCATCCAGCCTGGAAGACAAGACAGAGTAAGAAACAAGGGGAAAAAAAACCCACGTATTTTCCAATCCTCGACCTTTATTTTATTTTTTTTAGCAATCTCTATACCCAGCGTGAGCTGTGAGCTCTTCTAAGTGAGTCAGCCAGGGGCCCCCAAAGCCACACCTTCAGATCAGTGTTAGAAGGACATTAAAAAGGACGTGTGACTACATTAAGGATCCTGGAATGACGAATTCTCTGTGACGGGCATGTAGGGGTGGTCATTACACAAATGGCTCTATTTTTTAGTAGACCTATAAAAGGTAAATTAAAATAGCAAGCAGGTGACTTTGCAGTAGATAGAAATTGAGCTTCTGATTCAAGTGAGTTTTGGTTTGTTTCAAGAGAAAACTACATTAATGATAATTAATACACACACTTTATAGCTTCTGCATAATTCTCTATAGTTGTCAGAACCTTTTCATGCCCTTCACATCAGATCCTTGAAACCAAGTGAGGCGAGGGGTACGAATATGTTTGCCTCATTTTATTTTATTACTAAAAATATTTTTAATGTTTATTTTTGAGGAGGGGGAGGGGCAGAGAGAGAGGGAGACACAGAATCCGAAGCAGGCTCCAGTCTCCAAGCTGTCAGCACAGAGCCCGACACAGAGCCCAAACCCACAAACCCTGAGATCGTGATCAAGATGTCAGACGCTCAAACGACTGAGCCACCCAGGTGCTCCTGCCCCCATTTTATAGATGAGGAAACTGAGGCTCAACCTGATGTAGGTGTTAAGTAGAGGGGTCAGGACTAGAACTCAGACCACCTGACTCCTTGTCCAGTGCGTTCTGCTTACAGCTTGTTTGTAATAGATGTCGGAGGGTGTGATGGCTGTGAGAAGAATAAGAACACATCTTAGCCCCCAGTCTCCATCTTTAATTCTTCCTGGAGGCAGCTCAGCCTCCCAGAGAAATGAAGTCAGAGCCTGTAGACAGTGGCCTTTGGGCGCTGGTGCCCAGGACTAACAAACCCTGGAGAGGTTTCCACCACAGTCCAGGCAAAGCCTGCCCCTGGGGCCCTCAGGCCTTCTAGGTGCCCAAGGCACTGTCCTCCTAACAGTCTGGTGGCCCCCCACAATGTCCCACAGGCCAGTGACGCAGACGGGGTGGCCGAGGTGGTGATGCCTTGGTGACCAGAGGACAGCCACAGAGATAGGTGATTGGCATTTGCCGCTTCCCCAAGACTGCTTTTTATGTAAACTCCCCCAATAGCAAATTGATCTCTATAATCGCTGCTAAACAGAGATGGGCAGTGTTTTCTTAAGCTTCTGCCCACACGCTAAGGGGCTTATAGCCTTGTTTTCCAAAGTTAATTCTCTCCGGGACTGCCCAGCTCTCCCTCAGGTCCAGGTGAGCTTAGCTTTTATTTACTGTTTATTTCAGAGTCTTGAGAGAAAAACAGAAAAGACTTCAACAGCCACTGGGGAGGGGCCTGGAGAGAAACAAGGCAAAGCAGGACAAGGGGAGGTTGGGGCTTGCTTTGTGTGGGACATAAAGAGCTAGTCAATACCATTGTGGGCACGGTGGAGGGTACTCCAAGCAATCAGCCGGGGGTCATTGTTAGGGGCTAATCTACATGTGTGTTTCCCAAGAACTCGATTAGGGAAGATGAATGGACTCGGCCATGTCCCTAATTCTTCTAGCATGAAGCTGCATTTTTCCAGCAGTTACGCCAGCTCAAAATCAGCCTAACTTTAGCAAAAGTAAGGAGCCTGCCTTCTGAACTCCACTTCTGTTTAGTTCATTAATTCATTAGGTGAATCAAAGAAAAATCCCTGCTCCCAGCCCCCACGTGCGGGCTGGAGCTGAGACACAGATAAAGCCCCTTTAGACTTGGCGTGGCCCAGAGACACATTTCCAGAAGCGAGGAGAGTGAGGGTGGTCGGGGCTGGGGAGACTCTTTGGAGCGGAGGTTCCGGGTGATGTGGGAAGGACAATATCGAACTATAATTGAAGTGGGAGGGGGAGATTTTGAGGCGAAAGGGAATGGGGACAGGCTAGCAGGAAGACAATGACATCTAAACGTAACCAGCAATTATGGGAAGTTGTAGCACAAAGTGGCTCCTTTATCTTGGTTGCATGCGGGAGGACCGTGTCTGGAAGATTCTAGATGGACTGCTTCCCCCGGAACACTCGAGAAATGCACTTTTGTAGAGTGAGTTCCCTGTGCGCTGGGTGAACGGAAGGCATGTTCGAAAAGTGAACTAAGGGCATTTGACCAGAGCCTCTAGTAATTTCCCCTTGAAGTTGAAGCCATGTTTTAGGTTTTGGCAAAAAAAAAAAAAAAAAAAATTATTTAAGGGCCTATGTGATAGCACTTCATAAAGTGTATAAAAGCACCTCTATCACCTGGATGCTTACTCTTCCCTTAGTGGGTGTATTTTTATCCTGGAAAAACTCCACTTGTCTTGGACCACACGGAAGGACCATGCCCTCCAGCCAACTCAGACATCTTTCGGGGAAGGCAGCTTCACTTTAGTTGTAGCCCAGACCCATATGAACATGAAACACACACACACCACAAACCCTGGAATTCAACAAATTCAAATATATATTACATATATATAAACAAATTCAATATATATAACAGTTATTATGTTTTGAATATTATATGCCCCTGGGCATCCTTCTGAATACTTTATATGGATCACCTACACAATAACCCTATGAGGTAGACAATATTATTATTTCCATTTTATAGACAAGGCATCTGAAATCCAGGTGAAATCACTTGCCAAGGTTGCACAGGTAGTTTCAGTGGAATCGGGACATAGGTGTGTCTTCAGTGATATGTCCATCTAACCACCATGTGTCCTACCTCCCAATAGGGTGTGCTTATCTGATATGCATTTCGAATCATCCCGTGGCTATAAGAACTAGCAGATAAAAAAAAAACCAGAGAGAACATTTGGTAGTCAGAGGATATAAGAATACTATGGATCAGGGTTTGGATGATGTGTGAGTTTAAAAAGTTGTGATGGACAATTTACAATTTATCTGGTCAATTATCATGATGACCAATGTGCTAAAACAAATTAAAGTATACCACTCAACTTCCCAAGGCTGTCCTTAAAGTTTGGGGAATTTTCTCTCTGTTCCCAGCGTTCCAATGCACTCATAGTGTTTGGTGAACAATCTATATTTTAAACATCAACCCTGTGCCATTTATTTTGCCCGCCTTTGATGTTGAGAACTCTCCTCTGTACCGTACTGTATGTTTTTTGTCACAGGCACAATATGCAAGCTGCTGGTGGCTATGAAAAAGACAATCACTAAACTCTCTCTTTAGCTCTGAGTCAGGGATAAACCACACAGTGCTTGTGTCTCTCTGCCGAATCTTCCTACTCAGTGAAATATTTTCCTCTCTGAAGCACAACAGAAGGAAAGTCAGGACAGTGTTCTTAGAGGTGCTTATCGGAAAACCCATTTTTACAAGCAGACAACTAATGATGAATATCATTGGCCCCTTTCATCAAATTGGCACAGATGATAAATGTGCTTCCCATGCGTTAGTTGACTACTCGATATGGCGGTTTGAATATTTTCTATAATTTTCAGACTGAATTGAAGTAAATGTCAATATCAGCATCCTGCAGTGAATAACAACTCCCTCATATAATTAAGGCTAAAAGACGCACACCAATGGAGAGATGGGCATCATCTAGGCATTTCTGGCTGAACTGAGAACCTCAGATGGGCAGATGGAAGCTGACATTTTACCTAATCACAAGATGAAACCAAGGACAGTTGGGAGCTGTTGAGTTTCCCGTGGTAACAGGCTGTTTGAAAGACTTTCTTTTGTGTAGGAACAGAGACCCCAGCCAGCTCTCTGTAGAGCTACCTACCTACCTTACCTAGAAGGCTATCTTTTGGCATTCCCACTGCTTCCCAATGATGGTATTTTTAGGAACACCAGCACTTAAAACTACTCTCAGATTTAGTTTTCTGATATTTCAGAAGATCATATGTTTATGACTTAGAAGGAAAAGCTTAGTGATGACCTTGTCTGCTCTCCCAGTCCGAGCCCCAAAGTTTCCTTTGGAGATGTGGACATCAGGGCCCAGAGGCAGGAAGTGATTTGGCCATGATGAGACAGAATAGCTGTGGCAAGGCTTGGACTGGGAGCTGGTCTCCAGACTCCGTGACTCTCCATGACTCTCTAAAGCTCTTAGGGTCCTACGCTCGGAAGTCCCACGCTTAGAGTTGAGTAAGCCTGCGCATGCATCCTGGAGGAATATGTTTATTGAACAAACACAATGAAGTTCCTCTTCATACCCTTCCCTAATCATTTACCAACCCAATTGCCTTGGCCTTGGGGCTCAGCTTAGTTTTGTAGCTGATGCCAATCCAAGTAGCCTCTACATAAGAGAAAAAAAAAATCCCTTGGCAATCGATTTACAGGGTATTTGGGCAAACAACTAGCCACTGGTGTGCGGGAATCAGTCCTTAGTGGCTTGTGAGAGCAGATGGTTAGTATCCCTTCCCAGCTCTGAGTTCACTGATGTCCTATTAGTGGCTTGAAATGAGTCATAGTGGGAACATTGTCACTACAGAGATTGGCAAGCACTGAAAATCAGGACATTCTCCCTCTTCGCCCAGCCCCCATTAGTGGTTTAAAAATATTCACTAACATACCAATGTTCTTACTTCATTAAAGAGTGAAGAAGTCAGAAAGTATTATTATTATTATTATTAAAACTAATATATGATCTGTTGGGTAAGAGATATCCACCTTCTTTTGCCAGCAACATGGGACTTTGCATCTTGATCTCAGAATAGTAAATGAAAGAGGGAAACTTGGATTTCTACAAAGAACTGGGCTTTTTTTCTTTTTGAGTTGTTAGGAGCAAAGCTATATTAGGATAATTCCTCTTTACTTGTTTTCTAATTAAACTAATTGAATTCAGAGTGTTTAGGGGAAGCACAAGAGACATTTACCTCAAGGAGATGATGGTTGAAGCCCATCAATCCTCTTTAGAGTGCTAAGAAGGCAAATCCGAAGATCTCTGTTCTGCAGCAGCCTTGACCTACCACCCACGCAGAGTTTGGCCATCTCCGGGATGCTCCGCCCCTATTCTTTCTGAAAGGACAGTTATCAGGAAGTCAATTCTCATTTTATTTTCACAGCGCCCTATGAGGTCAAGTTTACACCTTCCCCACTTCTTACATGACCTCATCGAGCACTCCTGGCCACTCTCCTATCTGCTCTGACTTGCTCACAGAACTACAGCTAATGCGGTCTTTTCCTCCTCCTGAAACCCTCCAAGCCCCTTCCTGCCTCAGGACCCTTGCACTGACTATTCTCACTGTCTGAAATGCTCTTCCCCAAATGTTCACATGATCCTTCTTGTCATTTTATTTTTGCTCCAGCACCTTTCACTCTCCAAAATGATCTTATTTATTATTTACGTGTTTGTTACCAGTTTCCCCTCATTAGAATCCAAGCTTCATGAGAATAGGGACCTAGCATCTAGAATATGTGCTACACATGGTGGAGGTTGATTTAATGAGAAGTAGCAAGGAACTATATTTTACAGCTGAGGAAACAGGTTAAGAAACTTGTCCAAGTCCACACAGCTATTAATTAGCACAAGTAGATATTTTTTCACAGGCCGATCCTCCGTCGTCGGAAATTTTTCGAAAGACTCATTATTTCCCAGGTGTTTGGAAAACGTCAAACTGCTTTGCTTTCCTTCCTAAATAGTCTCCAGAAACCATTTGATCGCTTTCAAAAGTCAGTTCAGGCCACTCCAGTCTTGTTAGCATCAGCACGGCCTGGGGTTTCCTCTTCCACCTTTGATGTGAGAGTTCATGGAATGAGGAGACAGACGCCATGCAAGGCCTCAGCCGCCGCAGCCAGCCCCGCCCCCGCCGGCTCCTCTCTTAGCGGGGTGCACCATCTTAGGGAAAGGTGTTCTTTTTCCAAAGTGGTTCTTGCAATGCCCCTGCCCATGCTGAGCTGTACTTTACTTTTACAGCCGGCCGCAATTCCACAGGCATTTGTTTGTAAATGTTTATTGTACTTTCTCCTTTGACCCCTTAAGCCCTAAAAATGCTGATCTTATATATCCTGACCAATCTAATTAGCCCCTTTTAACCGCCAGATGTTTTCAACAGGGTTTTCGAGATGCTCCCCGGAAGCGTCTTCGTTCAGACAGTCGGAGCCTACTGCTGCTTACTAAAGGGTGTGTGCGTTGTCACTCAAAGGAATGAGCTTTAGAGAAATACAACTTGGAAATCTTCAGAGTTTTCTGAAATGACTTGAGAAGGCAGGCAAGCATCCCTTTGGGCGTTTATACTATCTTTCTACAGCAGTAGGGCAAAGAAGCTCAACTCGGATACACACACATTTGGTACACTTGCGATGTTACTTTTGGTTAGGTTTGGAATTTTTCCATACTAGCAGGTTTTTTTCTTTTTATTATTTTTAAGTTTTTAAAAATGTTTATTGATTTTGGGGCACCTGGGTGGCTCAGTCAGCTAAGCGTCTGACTTTGGCTCAGGTCATGATCTCCAGGTTTGTGAGTTCCAGCCCCGCCTGGGGCTCTGCGCTGACAGCTCGGAGCCTGGAGCCTGCTTCGGATTCTGTCTCTCTCTCTGCCCCTCCCTTGCTCCTGGTCTCTCTCTCTCTCTCTCTCTCTCCCAAAAATAAATAAATAAACATAAAAAAAAATGAAATGTTAAACAGTCTAGTGGGTCTGTGGTAGTGTGCCATTCTATAATTGCTTTTAATTTTCATTTTCCTGACAATTACACGAAGCACCTTATCATATCTTTGGCCATTTGTGTATCTTCCTTTGACAAATCTCTGTTCACTTCTTTCCCCCTCTTTGTGTATTTGTTTTTAAAAAATTTACCAATGTAAATTGGTAAACTTGTGAACGTTTTAAATATATATTTATGTAAACTCTAGACATATTTATATCTAACAGAAGACTGGAATCTGGGATATGTATAAATTTATATTCTCATGGCTAGGATTTTGAGAGTTATTTCTGTTTCTTCAATAAATATGGGGTCATTCTATTCATCTTGTGTCAGGGTCTGTAAGGTACATTTTCTTCAAAGAGTTTGTCAGATTCAAACAGAGACAACTGAGTTATCAGATGTATGAGAAGAAAGTTCTCCATAATGCTCCCTTATCAAAGTGTTAACATCTGTAGAAATCTGCTGCTGTATGCTGTTGATTTGTTTTTGACATTGCTGATTTGCCTTCTTTTTTTTCTTGAGAGATCTATGTAGCATCTTTTAATTTTGCTGATCCCCTTAAAGAACTCATGTTTGGGCTTTTAAGGAAAAAAAATCATCGTTTGCTTTCTTGTTCATTGATTGTGCGCTTGCATTTATGATTTCCTCTCTTCTACTTACTGTGCTGTGTTATGTTCTCACGAAGAGTATTTTGGGTTGTTTGCTCAGCATTCAGCAAACTTAGCTGGATACAAACTCCAGACTGTTTCTCGTGGGTGGGCAGCAATAGAATTCTTAGTTCAGTTGTTTGACCTTAACGGGGCTGCTTGGAGTCCACTAATGGCCGCACAGGTCAGGGATCAGCCAGGATCTCGAATAGACTTTACACAGAATTAGGACCATCCTCCCACGGTGCTCTGTCCCTTCTGGGATTGCATTTTCACTTTACAGCTACTGCGGGGGGCAGCCCAGATTCTGCCGGCTTTTTGAACCAATACGGCTGCAGATTTTCTGAGTTTTAGCTGTTTCTGTAGTCTGCTCTTGGATGAAACTGGTAAACAAAGGAAAACTCACTGGCGCTTTTTCCTCCTTCTAAGTGTAGATGCGATTCCCTTCCAGTGTGGACCTGCTTTCGGCTGCTCTCTGGAGCCTTCAGGCTGTTGTCTTTGTATTTGGTCAAGAGTTTAAAGTTGTGATCTGCGGGGGGTGGGTGTTGTTAATCCACTAGGAGCTAATCCTTCGTTATCAGAAGCTTCAAGCACACGGTTTGTTCCTTTTTAATCTCACTCCCCTCTCTCCCTGTCTCTGATGGCTCTGTTTGTAAGAGGTGGTTGCGCCAGATTTCTAGTGGCAGAGCGAAACTAAAGTGCTTCTAGAACTCACAAACTGGATTACATGACCTCTGAATAACCAAGCTCGCTATGTCAATATTCCTTCAAAAGGAGAACGTCTGTTTCCTTCTGCTCTAGGAGTGTCTGGCTGATTGAGAACCGGACTAATTCTAGACAAAATTGGAAAGGCCATTTAATCTGTCTTCTTGGAATTCATTATTCAGCACTCCTCCCAAAGGGTCATCCAGTCCCTTCTACCTGGCTAGACATGCTTCCTGGGCCTCTAGCCTTTTCTTCATGGACAACCCTCTAGGTGACTGACTCTTCTCCCTTCTAAAACCTACCAAAACCCTCTCTCCCCTCTTTACCCCTGGGGCCTGTAGTTTCTTTGCTCAGCTGGAGTTAGTAAAGGGACAAAAAGCTAGTTCTGTGACAGAACCAACGGGCTAATATGCTCTATTTCACGAGAAAAATGTATCGTTGATATTGACCACCCTGAAACCATAGAATGAATCACAGAAGGTAAAGTAATCCAGCCTCTTCAATTTTACTACTGAGAAAATGAGTTTCCAGAGAAGAAAAATGACTCTTTCAAGGTCACACACTCGCAGGATTGGAGCTAGAATCTTATTTCTTGACTACCAGTTGGCTCAAAGGAATGGCTGCAAGCATGGCGTCCAATGGCCACAGAGTGTAGAAGGTGATAAGAGTCACAGTTTTGTGCCTGGCTGGCTGCAGTCACGAACAGTCAGGGCAGGATCATCTCGTGGGTTAAGAGTGTCAGTGCTGTGTGGTGTGAGTTGATTCAAGGAGCTAAGGACATCTTAACCTGGAAAAGAGAAAACTGAGTGGTGACATCATCAAAGGCCCGAGTGGAGAGTTGAGCGTCTTTGTGCAGCTTCGTACAACAGAACCTTGGCAAATGGGTCAAAGATACGGCCAATTTCATCGTAAGACAAGGAAGGGGTTTCTCACAATTAAGAGTGTCCACAAATGGAAGGGTTAGTGGCTGAATTCTCTTGGAGGGGCGGGCAGTAAATTCTGTAGACTGGAGGCTTTTCGATAAGGCTCAGTTTGGGCTCAGTTTATTCCTGTATTTATGGGAGTTTAGAATAGGTTCCCTCCGAGTCCTTCACAACTACTGGGTTCTCTGTTTTGGTGAAAGGAGACTGTTTGGTGACCATCACAGGGCACAGACACCCCTAGCTCTTGAGGGAAAAAGCCCATCGGAATGCCCTAACCAGGCCCTCCCAGCCCCAGCCCCACACATATGTGGTATGCAGTTTTAAGTTTATTTATTTATTTTGAGAAAGAGAGCAAGAGTGGGGGGCGGCAGAGAGAGAATCCCAAGCAGGCTGCGAACTGTCACTGCAGAACCTGAGGCAGGGCTTAAACTCACGAACTATGAGATCATAACCTGGGCTGAAATCAAGAGTCAGACAGACGCTTCAACGACCAAGCCACCCAGGCACCCCTGTGGTATGTATTTTTTTTTTAATGTTCATTTATTTATTTTGAGAGAGAGAGAGACAGAGTGTGAGAAGGGGAGGGGCAGAGAGAGGGAGAGAGACTCCCAAGCAAGCTCAGCGCTGTCAGCATGGAGCCCAATGTGCGCTCAATCTCATAATCCTGAGATCAACATCTGAACCAAAATTGAGAGTCGGACGTTTAGCTGACTGAGCCACCCAGGTGCCCCTGTGTGTGGCGTGTATTGATGAAAGTGGTGTCATTTGGCTTGCCGTGGTGTAGTGTGGTTATGAGTTTGTGTGGCGTAATGTGTGATGTGTAATGGAATCAGATCAAGAGGAATCGGACCATCATGGTGGCATCTTCTAGTGGTGACGAAGCTCCACTGGGACATGCCCCAAAGGGCATTAGAGCAATTTGGATTGTCAAGATGAAATGCCAATTTAACGATTCCCTTTCTGTGTTGGCTGCATCTTCTAGGAAAGCAAATCTTCTGTGTCATCCCGCAGCTAGTGTGGAATAATTTGGCAACCACAGTATTTTTTCCTAATTATTTCTTTTTGGGGGAGAGTGCAAGCGAGGGAGGGGCAGAGAGAGGGGGGCAGAGGATCCAAAGCAGGCCCTGCACGGACAGGCTGACAACAGGGAGCCCGATGTGGGGCTTGAACTCACAAACTGCAAGTTCATGATCTGAGCTGAAGTCAGACACTCAACCGACTGAGCCCCCCAGGTGTCCTTTGCAACTGCAGTATTTTATGTCACAGTGAAGGATATAAACACAGGGTCACATGCATTACTCATCCATCTCACTCACTCCATCCGTTTATGGGGCAAAGTTGGGCACTGAACTGAAAATACGTTTTATCCATTATTTCATAGCTTTAAAAATTGTATTTTAAAGTTTCTGCTATAACACAAATCACAACTCACATGCCAGTTCTGATGAAAGACAAGCATGATTTTGTTTTGTTTTGAGAGAGAGAAAGAGAGAGGGAGAGAGAGAGAGAGCACGCATGCACATGGGGGTGGGTGGGCAGAGGGAAAGAGAGCATCTCCCTTTATTTTTTTTTAATTTTTCAATGTTTCTTTATTTTTGAGAAAGAGAGAGAGAGACACAGTATGAGCGGGGTAGGGGCAGAGAGGAAGACACAGACTCTGAAGCAGGCTCCAGGCTTGAGAGAGCACCTCAGTCACCACACCCAGCTCAGAGCCCCATGTGGGGCTCAAACTCACAATGCTGTGGCCTGACTTTGTGTCCCCTCAAAATTCATATGCCGAATTCTAATCTCCAAAGTGATGTTGTTCGTGCTAGTGGGGTCTTTGAGAGGTGATTAGGTCATGAGCAGAGCCCCTACAAATGGGATTAGTGTCATTATGAAAGAGACCCCACCAAGCTCCCTTGCCCTTTCCATAGGGTGAGGATAAAATGAGAATTCTAGAATCTAGAGAAGGGTCCTCAACCACATACGCCGGCACCCTCATCTCAACCTTCCAGCCTTCAGAACTATGAGAAAGAAACATTTTTAGTTTATAAGTCACCCAATCTATAGTATCTTCTGATAGCAGCCAGGATGGACAATGACAGTGGACTTGAAGACTAATCAGACTCCGACATTGTACTAATGTTCTCCTAGGGACTTTCAAGAGGGGCTAACCTTTGCCAAGGATCATAGCTCCTGAAACCCTAATGCTTTGCTTTATTTGCATATTTTTGTAACACGAAACTCTTCTATAGCACATTCAGGAACTCTGGTTATAGCACAGGTTAGTCCCTAACTTTTTGGTCTAGTTCCCCTTTCCTCCAATAGAGCAGTTCTTGATAAACACTCTCATTGAGCGTTATCTATTCAATGAACAGATTCACTAAAAGGCTCATGTTTTGGTTTGGTTTGGTTGGCTTTAGTTAAACTGCACTAAAAGTTTCCGAGGTAAATATTCTAAATCTTTTGAGCAATTCCCTTTGAAAGGGAACAAGCTTTAAGAGAAAGGAATGCAGGTACCCCCTAGAAGACTGTGACACAGCATGACAGCATGATTTATTGCAAGCTAGTCTGCAGAGGACGGATGCAGAGTGACAGGAGAGGAAAGTGAAGGAGGAAGGAGGAGACGCAGGGGAGGCAAGAAAAATGAGGAGTGAGACACACACACAGGTTGATTTAATGTCCCAACGCTCTTTATTTGTCCATCACTTTGTTCCCATTACAATCACCAAGTTCAGGCAAACAGTGATGATGCTGAACGTGGAAACATCCATGGCCTTTCCAGTTGCCCCCGTGCCTCTCATGTCACCCCCTCAAGTCCACTCTTCACATGGCCTCTAGAATGATGCAAAGGGTTGGTGAGGTCTATTCTCCACCTTCATTTCTCACTGCCCCTTGCCTTGAACTGTCCAAATGCCAAACTTGATGGGGAGCATCAACAGGGTCCAGGGGCCTGGTAGTGAGTGGTCGTGTGACCTTTGCTTGCTCCCGAGCCCAGGGGACTCCCTGACCTCCCTCATCTTTTCCCAAGAGGCCTGGAGCCATGCTAATGGTTGGAGAGGGTGAGGTCTTCCCCTCTAAGAAAGGAAGTAGGAGAGGAAGTGACATTTGCTTTCATTTCCTCCTGGCCATCTGAAGATCTTTAAGTAGATCTGTGTTCCACGTCACTCATGGATGAAACTTCACACTGGGCCACATTTATAACTAAAAGGAAACTATGTTCCCTAGTGTAAGGTGCTAGCTAAGTGCTCTACCAGGAACATTTAGAACATTGTGTTGTTGTCTACGGGGCTGTGGAAAGCTTTGCCAACACGGTTTTTCTGTGTTCGCTATATTTACGTATATGCTTCTCAAAATGCTCGAAATGCACCTCCCCCTCGCCCCGGGTCCCTCCTGCCCCCTGTTTTGGACCTCACATCACAGAACACTTCTGTTCCGCTGTCTGCTTCATTTCCGTGAAGGTGGCCTGGGCTTTCTCTTTTATGGTATCCAAGTCCATGTTCTGCAGATTCTGTAACTGCCCGAGAATCGACTCCTTTTCTTCTTCCTCTTCTTGGTCTTCATTCACCATCTTCCGGAGATCTTCGGGCAGATCCACGTCATCCCCAGCCATCTGGATTTGGTTCTCATCCATTTCACTCTGTGCAAAAAAACCACAGAAACCGATAAGCCACTCTACGGCAACCGAGCCACTGCCCAAAGGGTACGAGCAGTGGGAGGACCCTCCGTTGGGGACAGATGAAGTGAAGGGCACACTCGGCTGTCTCTTCGCAGGGCCTGGACTTGCCAGCAATCATGGAGGCTAGAGGTCCTGTGGACATGCCCCTCCGCTGCACCTTGGGCCGATCAGAACATTCTACAACAGTGGTTCTCCAAGTGCATTCACATCATCTAGGAACTTGTCAGAAAGATGAATTCTTGGGCCGCCCAACACCCCCCTAGACCGAAGGAATCAGAAGTTCTTGGGTGGAGCCCAGCCCTGTAGGTTTTAAGAAGCCTTCCTGGTCCTGCTTTGCCAGCAAAGCTGGAGACTTACTCAGACTCGTAGCTTCTGCCTCGGGGCCGCTCTGCAGGTCTAGCAGTCAGTCTATGGGCCCCAGGCTGTGACTCAGTGACCCCGGCTGATCCCAGCCTGGAGGGTGGAGGCTGGGCTCACCCTGGCCTAACAGTGCTTTGTCACCATAGCAACTTCTGCTTAAGCTTAACCTTAACCTTAACTTAACCTTAACTTTAACCTACTGGACAGGGAGCCCCTTGGGGGCACAGCATCATGTCAAATTCAACCTTCCACCCTTCAGCCCTGGAAGTATGTGTGTCTGGCACAGGGCACTTGTTTATTAAGCGAATTGTCCATGGCGCGACCGCTGTCCGCAGTTTGCCTTACATAGTTCATTTTGTGACTCCACGAGTGTTTGCTCTGGAATTACGTAGTGCGTGATGCCTGGTCTTAGACACTCCTTTACCCCTTTGGCTGTAGGGCCTTTGTGTCTTAAGTAGAGAGAAGAATCTACAGAAGTTTCCCAGGGAAAGGTAAGGGTACTTTATATTCCCAGATAACTGTATCGGATGATTCCAGAAATCATTAGGAGGCCAACAGGGCTCCTGAAGATTACAGAGCATTAGCAAAGAGAATGCTAGGAAAGAGCTCAGCAGACTTTGGGGCTCACCCACCTTGATGTGCTTGACCAAAGTGCAAGAAAATTCCCATAAAGTGATCACTTAGTCCTTTTAAAAAAATACATACATACATATATATATATATATATATATATATATATA
>NC_043713.1:15811015-15883898 GCF_006229205.1 Suricata suricatta | reverse complement strand
CGGTTGTCTCTGGGTACAAAGAACAAGCCAGAGTGAGGTGTACACTCTCTTCTCCGTCAGTAAGGTGGATGTCCCTGGCCTTCTCCAGCTCTAGGGCCTTGTCACTCTGCCCCCTCCAAACTCCTTCTCTTGGTTGGTTCTCTGAGCAGAGAGACAGCAAGCCTGGTTGCAGAGATGCATGAGAGGCTGACTTTGGATGCAGAAGAGACGTGCCCTTTGGGGGTACCTGGAAGGCCTCTGGGAAGAGCCACTCTTGGCCGCAGCCTCCCAAGGTGGGGGAAGCCTCTCCCTGCACTTGGCCAGGCCTTGGCCCCTCAAAGCGCTTAATGGATTAATTAGTTCCTCGTCAAACTGTTGTGGGGATTAATTAGTTAGTTAATCCGCAGGGGCTCCCAGCCAATCCTCCATTTCTATTTATTTTTTATTTACCTACTCTAGAAGTTGCCTTTCTTGCTGATCGTCCTCTGAGCCTTTTTGCAGGGAGGAGGGGAAAGGCGGGACTCCAGCCTGCCCATGCTCAGTTTCTGTAAATGCGGGATATCCCCCCCCCTCTTACATGCCCCAAAAGCAAATATAGCAATTTGAAAAGGCATTCCTGGGACTTCTGACACCCCCCACCCGCCCCTCTGGTTGGTAATAAGATCTCTGTGGATGTCGCCAGATCAAAACAGGCTGGAGTAGCCACCATGGCCTGGAGGGACAGGTGTTAGAGGGACCAAAGCGGGGTGGGCTGGCCAGTCGGTGCTGAGAGCTGGTCCGCTCGTGAGGACAGTGCTCTCTGTCTTCTGTTTCCCTGGTGACCTCGTCATGCTGCCTCTGGGGAGCCTCTGGAACAGATCTTCCCTCAAGGAGGACTTTCAAAGGCTTGGGTGGCTCAGTCGGTTAAGCCACTGACTTCGGCTCAGGTCCTGATCTCATAGTCCGTGGGTTCAACCCCACATCAGGCTCTGTGCTGACCGCTCAGAACCTGGAACCTGCTTCGGATTCTGTGTCTCCCTATCTCTCTCTGACCTTCCTCCTCTTATGCTCTGTCTCTCTCTGTATCAAAAATAAATAAACCATTTTAAAAGATTTTTTAAAAAAAGGAGGACTTTCAGGTTTCTCAACGTGGGGTTTCTAGGCCAGCAACATCAGCAGTCCCTGGGACCTTGTTGGGAATGTTCATCCTCTGAGGTGTTTAAGCATCCGACTTTGGCTCATGATCTTGTGGTTCATGAGTTCAACCCCAGCATCGGGCTCTCTGCTGTCAGCACAAAGCCCACTTTGAATCTTCTGTCCCCCTCTCTCTGCACCTCCCAAACTTGCACCCTCTCCCCTCAAAACTAAATAAATATTAAAAAAAATTAATAAATGCACATCTTGGGCCTCACCCAGACCTGCTGTGAGGGTAGGCCCAACAATCTTCAACTTTGAAAGCCCTCCTGGTGATTCTGGTGTGTGCTCGCGTTTCAGAACTCTACTTCCCTTGAAGACAGGACTGTGACTCACTCATCTACAAGTCTCAGAACCCGGCAGTGTCTGGTATATAGACACAGACAGTAAATGTTTATTGAATGATTCAATGAGCCTGTGGTCAGAGACTATAATGTCTTAACAATCCGTAAATGCGCAAGTCTGCTTTGCTATAATGAGCTCTGTCTTCATAGCTACTGACTTGTTGGTCTTTCCACTCCCGTTGGGCCAGGATGCCGGGAGGTCCTGTGTCAGCTTGAGAATCGGCTTGCCTTATAGGCTGTGTGACCTTGAGCACCTTGCACAACCTCTCTGAGCTTTACTTTCTTAGCTGTACATTGGGATTCTGTTATTTGGCTTAGGATTGTAGAGGATTGTTTCGATGACACCTGAATTATTAAGTCATCACCCATGGGTGGCTCTTCACAAACAGGAAAACTCCCAGGGGTGGGCTGCGGATTTGCATTGGACAGTCAAGTCTCCTGCACAGGGTGATCGGGCTTATCAGAGGCCCTGCTCTCTTTGCACCGTCCCTCTGGCCGAGAAATGGCCCCCGCTCTCAATCCAGTCACATTCCTGGCAGGCTGGCCTATTCATTTCGCTTTCTGCATGACGTCCTCAGTTCTGGGAGAAAGTTTCCAGGCTTCCTTACCCTTTGTCAGACCCATGAGAATGTTAGGAGCTGGGGGATGAGCACTAAAAGAGGTTCTGGCCCCCCAGCACCCCCATGCCTGGCTCCATCCCTCCCTGGGAACCTTGTGCCTGCAGGTTCCCAGTCCGTGACCTCCTGTTCCCCTCCTCCGGCTTAGTGGTGCCCAGGCCAGCGGCTCACTGCACTCTCCCGGCACAGGCCTGCTGAAGGGGCTTGAGACCTTCCGGAATACATGTAGGCAGGGAGTTTGGGGTCCCGGGCAGCCTGAGTGTGGCCTAAAAGAGGGATGTGGGCTTTGAGCAGGCCTGTCCCTTTGGCCTTAGAGACTTTTCACTCCATGTGAAAGGATACAGCCCAAGGGACAGAGGGGAGCCCTCTAAAGCATGGCACCCAAGGCAGGTGGCTCCAATTATCCAGTCTAAAGGGAGTACTCAGTGTTGTCAGCGGCCATGGCCAGAGTCCTACAGTCACCACCCTTCCAGAAGGACAATGTTACTGACCGTCTGGACAACCAGGAGGGGCCGGTAGTGGCCAGAGGACAACACGGAGCCCTTGGGAACCAAACCTGGACCCCAACCTCGTTAGCACTGGGTCCTAACCACGTGAGCTGGCCCTCGACCTAAGACAGGCCAAGGGTGAGAGTCCCGTGTGTGAAAAGGGGTCGAGGCCTTTTACGGCCTCCTGCGGAGGACCCAGACCATTCCCCTACCATGGCAGCCTACGGCAGTAAGAGATCTGAGTTCGAGGTCCGGCTTTGTCATTTGCCCACCGCATGACCTTGGCCAAGTCACCTTACAGCTTCCGAGGCCCAGGGGAAGGGCCATCAGAGGGTCACTGAGCAGATCAAAGGAGACTTGCCATGCCTGGCTTTGGTAGCTTCTAGAGCCTGGACAAGGGTGGCTGCGGTTAACAATGTTTTTGAGAAAAAAAGTGCAGCTTGCCATCACAATCCCTGCTGAAATGGTCCCTACGATAAAGAATGGAGTGGGCGCCTGGGAGGCTCAGTCAGTTAGGCCTCCGGCTTTGGCTCAGGTCAGATCTCACGTTTGTGGGTTCGAGCCCCGTGTCGGGCTCTGTGCTAACAGCTAGCTCAGAGCCTGGAGCCTGCTTCCAGTTCTGTCTCCTTCTCTCTGCCCCTCCCCCTCTCATGCTCTGTCTCTCTCTGTATTAAAAATAAATAAAACATTAAAAAAAATTAAAAAAAAAAGAATATTAAAAAAAAAGAATGGGGGGCAGTGACACAGGGCGGGGGGCTGAGGGGGTGCGTATAGGCCCTTAAGAGAAAGATCCGTTAAGAGAAAGAGCCATTAAGAAGAATAAATGAAATTTATGTGGCTGCAGCCTTGTCTCCTGGCCTCCTAACCTCCCTGCTGACATGTCTTGCGCGAACTTTCTGCTGAGCATGGACAAAACAGCCTCGGGAGACCAGGGATATTCTGACACATCAAAGAACGGACAATAACGGCTCCAGACTCCCCCAGACGCAAGTGCAGTCACAGACGAGACGAATCGGCTCCAGGCAGGGGAGGAGGCTTAGCCTGAGAAGCACGGGGTGGACTCCTGAGTGAGTGAGCTCGTTAGGGGCCCGACAAGCTATACTTTATTCCTAGAGGTTCTGTCTCAGAGGCCTTCTCGTGTCTAGAAGTCTTATCAATTTGGGGATATCGTTTAATGCAGCTAAGAGCTAATTATGCTTATGCCGGCTGACCAGAAGCTGTTTTAATCTCTTGGTTTTTAACCAGATTTATAATCTTAATTGCCAGCGATGAATGCCCCATTATTTAAATAGCCCTCCACCCTGCACCTGTTACTCCCTGTGACTGATTTCTGACCTTTCCCTGAAGACTCGGCACCGCGCTGGATTCACACGGTCCGCGCCCTAGATTTTGACAAGCTGGTCTTCACCTCATCCCAAACTTGACATATGTTGGCAAACGATCATATCTTCAACAGTTAATCGTGAAAAAGCTGAGTGTTGGCCATTTTTCCTCCAATCTAGTCAATCAGGCGCGCTTGGGTGGCTCAGTGGGTTAAGTGTCCAACTCTTGATTTTGGCTTAAGTGATGCTCTCACAGTTTGTGAGTTTGAGCCCCACGTCCAGCTCTGTGCTGGCGGCATGGAGCCTGCTTGGAATTTTCATTCTCTCTCTCTCTCTCTCTCTCTCTCTCTCAATATAAATAAACAAACACTAAAAAATAATCTGGCCGATCAAACTTGGTATATAGTAAGTACCTATTTGTTTGATTCTAGGCAGATTTTATTTTGGTTTCGGTCTGTTTCTTTACTTGTGGCCTACATGATACCAAACAGCTAGACTAATGGGTTTCTTTGTTGAGTTGATCTAACATGAGATGTTTCCACCTCTGTGAGGACCGGTGACTGCCAGGCTTTACAAACCGCCTCTTACTGTCCTAGGTGTGAGTAGGGGGGCTGCGCTGGCTTCTAGGCAAGGTGACGGCCCCCCCTGGTTCCTGTCCTGCCTGGAGCTGAGACTCTGGGGGAGTGGGATAGAGATCAAAGAGCACAGCCAGTCCACAAATGCCTCCATGGAAAGCGAAAGGGAGCATGGCCTCCTTGCCACAGGTCATGGGGTATTCGGGCTGGACCAGGTGGGAGGGAGGCGGGAGCCCTGGGGAGCCAGGCCCCAGCCGACCCACTCAAGCTTGTTCTGAGCACTTGCTGCTGAATGTCAGAGCCAAGTGTATGTTCTATCCCTCGGGACAGTGGCCCTCAACCCTCTCTGGGCCCTGAATCCCTTGTGACACCAAGAAAAATGGCTAGCACCCGCCCCCAGAGAATTGGCTCCAATATTCTGTGGCAGGGACTTATGTGATATAATTTTTTAAATAATTTTTTTAATTTTTATTTTTGAGAGAGAGAGACAGACAGAGCATGAGTGGGGGAGGGGCAGAGAGAGAGAGAGACAGAGAGGAGACACAGAATCCAAAGCAGGCTCCAGGCTCTGAGCTGTCAGCATAGAACCCGACACGGGGCTGGAACCCACGAACCATGAGATTGTGACCTGAGCTGAAGTCAGATGCTTAACCGACTGAGCTTCTGGGTGAGAGAATGTTTAAAAGCTTCCCAGATGACTCCCGCGTCTGAGCAGCGTGGGGAATCTTGTCTGGGGTTTGCTAGCTGCTTTGTCTGCTGCACCAACGTCTTCCCTCCTCAGCCTTGGACAGAGGGCGTGGATCTGACGTCTTCGGTCAACAGAGTGCACACATATAGGACTCATAACAGATGGAAATTTCTAGGTACCAGCTGTGTGCCTCTTCTACTTCTTTCCTTTACAAGGCCATTGCTCAAGGAGCTCCTAGAGGTCACCATCCAAGCCTCTCATTTGACAGAGGAGGAGGCTGAGGTCCCGAGGGGGTTTACAGCCTGCGCTGCTATGGCCAGTGGGGTCAGATCGGCTTGGGGTCTTATCTTGCTTTGCCAGTCACAGGTGGTGTGACCTTGGGAAGCCCCTCTTCCCCTCCCCCTCCCAGCCAGGGCTCCTATCTGTGAAGGGGAAATAGCATGGAACTCCCTTACTAGAGAGTGTGGCATGGCGAAGTGGCAGGTCCTGTATTCCCACGGCACCCGTGTCCCTGGGCTCTTTTTGTCCTTCCCCAGGTCCCTGCAGGACGTTCAGTCCGTGGGGCGTACTGATCTGGGACAGGATGGGGAGGAGAAGGCAGGGAGGGCCCCTGACTGAGCTTCTGATGGCCTCAGTCCACCCTCCCACCTCTCCACCCCCGAAACAGCTGCTGGAGCAGGAGGTTTCCGTGTCCCGGACCCTGCTGGGCAGCCCAAGGGCTCCTGACCTAGAGGAAGCAGACAAAGAAAGGTCCACAGAATCCTCTCCTTTTTTAAGAGGCAAATTTTAAATTCCCTTTTAAGGGAGCTTTCAGAGTGCCACGTCTAAAGACAACTCCACTGATAGATTTTCTTCTGCCTTCACCTTTATTCAAAATGAATGATGCCCTGAATACAGCAGACAAACACCAGGTGTAACTAAATCATATAGCTCTGCAGGGGACGCAACATTATTTTTCAATGACTAACCTAGATTGACAATTCCGTTAATAGGATTAGGGTTCATTGTGGAACTGTTTTCTCTTATTAATTTGGCTTGACTTACATATACATCTTGAATCGGCTAAGGAGAGGGGCACATTTGTTTTTAGAAAGCATCTTGTGGCTTTATTTCAAGCGTGTGACTTCCTCTATTTGAAGAAACATGTCATTTTAATTATAACATAAACTTTGTACTTTATACAAGTTATAATGTCTCATCGAGACTCATTCTTTTCAGGAGAACTTATTTTAATATAACTCTTACGGCAGACACCTTCTTTCTGCTGTTTTTTTTAATGTTTTATTTATTTTTGAGAGAGACAGAGAGAGAGAGAGACAGTGTGAGCAGGGGAGGGTCGGAGAGAGAGGGAGACAGAGAATCTGAAGACAGGCTCCAGGCTCTGAGCTGTCAGCGCAAAGCCCAACGCGGGGCTCAAACTTATGAACCGTGAGATCATGACCTGAGCCGAAGTTGGATGCTTAACCAACTGAGCCACCCAGGTGCCCCCTTTCTGCTGCTTTTGATACTTTGTTCTTTGAGTATATATATATATATATATTAAAAATTTTTTTTAATGTTTTATTTATTTTTGAGACAGAGAGGGACAGAGCATGAGTGGGGAGGGGCAGAGAGAAAGGGAGACACAGAATCCGAAGCGGGCTCCAGGCTCTGAGCTGTCAGCACAGAGCCCGACGCGGGGCTGGAACCTATGAACCGTGAGATCATGACCTGAGTCAAAGTCGGAGGCTTAGCCTACTGAGCCACTCAGGCACTCCTATTTTTTTTTTCCTTTCCCCCAATAACATCTGACATTCGGCAAACATTTCATGTATGTAGGTGTGTATATGCACACGTGTGCACAATTTCCACATGGCAGGCACCGTGCAAGGCACTGAGGACAAAGATGAGTAACTCGGGCCCCTTTTTAAAGAGCACACAGTCTAGCGGGAGAGAATACTCTGGGGCGTAGGGTCACGTAAGAGACGTGGACTGGGGATGATGGGAGCACGACATGAGGGCAGTGGGGAGAAGAGGGTTCCAGAAGTTTCTATAAGAGGTGGCACTAGAGCAAAGTCTTATGGGAAGGAAAGGGGTCACAGAGAGCACAGTGGAGGGAAAGAAGCGGGAGGAAAGTCCAGTCCAACCAGAGAATTGCAAGAGCTCAGACTGGAAAAAATCCCTCATGGCCTGCAGGGCAAGGGATCAGGACTTGATTCTCACAAGTTATGATAAACCTTTTTTTTTTTTTTTAAACAGGGGAGAAACAGAATCAGATCTGCATTTTGGAAACCTCACTCTGCAATTTTGAGGGAAGAGCCATGGACGAGCTGTTGTAGTAAAAGAGGTGAGAAATGATGGGGTGCCTGTGTGGTTCAGTTGGTGAAGCGTCCTACTCTTGGTTTTGGCTCAGATCATGGTCTCACGGTTGGGGAGATTGAGCCTCCCATCGAGCTCAGTGCTGACAGAGTGGAGCCTGCCTGGAATTCTCTGTCTCCCTCTCTCTCTGCCCTTCTCCCACTTACGCTTGCTCTCTCTCTCTGTCTCTCTCAAAATAAATAAACTTAACAGAAAAGAAATGGGGGGCCTAAGTGACTCAGTCGGTTAAGCATCTGACTTGGGCTCAGGTCATGATCTCATGGTTTGTGGGTTCAAGCCCTGCATGGGGCTCTGTGCTGACAGCTCAGAGCATGGAACCTACTTCAGATTCTGTGTCTCCCCCTCTCTCTGCTCCTTCCATGCTCATGCTCTGGTTCTCAATAATAAATAAAAATGTTTAAAATTTTTAAAAAAGGAAGAAAGAAAGAAAGAAGTGACGAGGTCTACATTTGGGGATGAGCTGAGAATTCTGCAGGAGGGGAAGTTGGGTGACCTGGTGATTTACTGGAGGTGAGACAGGAGGAGGGGGGAGAGTCAAGGGTGACTTCCTGCCACCGACCCCCCTCCCCCGGAATTGGCTGGGGGTGGGAGTGGGGGGGCGGTGGGATCGGTGGAGATGGGGCCTACAGGAGGGGCAGGCTTGGCGGGAGAGCTGGCTAATCTGTCCTGGATATGAACGCACCAGTCAAATGCAGGGAGAAGAGACGGGCTGCAGGAATCAGTTCAAGAATCATCCCTGCACAGACAGGTGGTGGCTGAAGGTCACAGCAAGATGCCACCACCCCCCAGCCCCCACCCGGGGCAGAGTGTGCAGATTCAGTGGGGAAAAAAGCAGACCTGGAATATTCCAGAACTGGGGGAGGGGGCAGCAGACGGAAGAAGGGTAAGCCATGAGGAGGACACAGAAGGAGGGGGAGCACAAGGCCTGGGAGCTGAGCAGAGAGAGGACTTTTGGGGGAAGTGCGGGCCGGCACGGCAGGAAAGGAAGAGACACAGGTGTCCGAGAACATGGCAGAACTGCTTACTGTGTCCAGACAGGCCACCCAGCAGTGAAGGAGGAAAGTTTCAGCGGAGTGGTGGGAACCGGTCACTCAGGGAAGGTACCCAGAAAGGAATGTTTGACCTTCTTTCTAAAGAAGAGACAACAGAGATGGAAAACCCAGGTGAAGATACAGGAGGTAATGGGCTGATCGAAATCCAGACCTAACGCACACTTATTTGCTTATGTGATTCCTGCAATTAAAAGGGTCATCCAGGGTGGATGGGTCAGTGGGTTACGCGTCCGACTTCGGCTCTGGTCACCATCTCCCGGCTGGTGGGTTCGGGCCCTGCATTGGGCTCTGTGCTGACAGCTCAGAGCTGGAACTGCTCTGGATTCTGTGTCTCCCTCTCTCTCCGCTCCTCTCCCGCTCACACTCTGTGTCTCTTTCTCAAAAATAAATAAACATTCAAAAAATAATTAAAGGGGTCATCCAAAGACAATACCAATAAATAGTATTGTCATTAGCAGTGAATGCCAAACTGGGAGGCGAGGCCTTTTCCTGTCCCCTGGGGGGCTGGGTCCAAATTCCTCCTTTTCCCAGTCCAAATTTCCTTCCCCCGGTCAGCATTCAGCGAGACTCTCGGGAAATACCAGCCAAATAGTTTCTTTAGAAAATACAGTTTTAATTCCAAGATGTGACATAGTTATCCTCATTAGATGTGACAGCTCCCGGGAAGACATTTTCCTCAAATCTGCTCTCTGTTGGGCCTTGGTGAGGGGAAGGGCCCAGAGCCACCTTCCTGCTGGCTGTGTGACTCCAGTGCCAGTGACCCTGGGGAATTGTGAATGAGGCACCCAGGGGGGCATCCCTCGTTAGCTGGAGGACGGGCGAATGCATCCAGCTCCCCGAGGGCGGCTGACACTATTAGCACGGCTGCTTCCCCCGTATGGACTGTCTAAGACAACACAGGGCTTAGAAGTCTACACCTGGAGGGGAGGGAACGGTTGTCATTAGGGGTCCGGTATGGCCCTGGTGACTCTTGCTTTCTGCCCAGCACTGTTTTCTTGTTGGACAGTTGTGTTCGTTCCCAAGTCTACCCTCCTGGGTGGAGATACGGTTTAGAGAGGGTGAAGGGAGCCCCGGGCACGGGAAGTACTGGGTGAGGGGAGCCGGGGGCACAGGGAGGAGTGGGTGAAGGGAGCCGGGGGCACAGGGAGGACTGGGTGAAGAATAAGGAGGCTGGCACTGTCAGCTGTGTGACCTTGGGCATGTCCCTTGATTTAAATGAATTTTATGATGATGCAGTGACATGTGGTTTTTTATATACATAAAAAATAAGTTTAATAAAAATAGAAATACCCTTCAGACACAGGGTCAAGGAGCCCACTCCAGCTCCAGGAGGAGAGTCCGGATAGGTGGTAGGAGGGGTGGCGGGTGAGTGCCTCAAGTGACCCTGCTTCTCCTGAGGCTATGGCTAATTGTTAACAACAATTAGTAAAATTGTATAATTGGTAGGATTGTATTGTCCTACCAAGGTCTCTGATGACCCCTTTTATAGTCCTCATGCCTTGCCTTCCATCCCCAGGACTTATTTATCTCCTAGCTGGGAAGTCTGTGCCCTTTGACCCCTCTCACCTGTTCACTGGCCCCACCCCCACCTGCACCCACCAATCTCTTCTCTGAATCTGAGTTCTTTTTTATTAACTTTATTAAAATTTCTTTAATGTGTATTCATTTTTGAGAGAGAGAGAGAGACAGACAGAGCATGAGTGGGGGAGGGGCAGAGAAAGAAGGAGACAGAATCTGAAGCAGGCTCCAGGCTCTGAGCTGTCAGCACAGAGCAGGATGTGGGGCTCGAGCCCACGAACTGCAAGATCATGACCTTGCAGTTTAACTGACTGAGCCACCCAGGTACCCTTGAGTTCTTTTTTAAAGATTCCACATAAAAATGAGATCATACAGTATTGTCTTTCTCTGTCTGACTTATTTCACTTAGCATCCTCAAGGTCTGTCTATATTGTTGGAGCTGAATAATACATACGTGTATACACACATACACACACAGCAAGCTGGCTATTTTTAACTGCAGTAATAGGATAGGTAATTAATTAATTGAAGCAATCAAGATGCCAAGCCCCACGAAGATGGACATAACATTAGGGACTTGGTGGCCCCGTCCACCCTTGCAGCGCCTACCTGGCCTGGGCCTCCGTTAGCCCTCCCCCGCCGCTCCAAGGGTGTGGCACTGGCCGCCTGCCCCTCGAGCCTTTCCCTGGAGGTCTGGACAAACTGTGGTGACCTTGAGCTTTCCCAGTCACAGCGATGCCCATGGGCACTGCCTGATATTCCAGGGCCTCCCTGCTCCTCCTGGGAACATCTAGGAGATGAAGAGCTCCAATTCAGTCCCCATCACGGGTTTGAATGGCATTCTAGGGGTTCCACTGAGAGGAGTCTTTCTGCACAATCCACGGAACATCTGAGGGTTACAGACAGTTCTGTGTGACCGGCAGCCTGGGCCGTCCAGATATGCTGGCCTGGTCCGGTATGAGCATCAAAGCGTGGCTTTCAAGGCCCAGGGAAGGACTGTCCCCCATAGCGGCCACTTCCCCAAAGTCATCCCCTGTCAGGGCTGAGTAAGCTCCCAATTCCTTCTCCTCACCCTGGTTACGGGCCTCTCAAAATCCCTCTCCATCCTGCTTCCTGCGGAACCCACTGACACGGGTTTGTCTTCTAGCTCTATGTCCTGGCACACCATGGGAAGACCCGGCTGCTCGGACACGCCCCTCCCAGCCTGTCCCCGCCCCGGGCCCCTCAGGGGCGCTGCCACCTCCTGTTTTGTGACAGCTGCTCCTAGGAGAGCCCTCCAGGCCCTTCCAGGAGAGCCAGCACGGAGACCGGAGACCGCTGCACAATACAATGCAGGATGTGGTCCTTAGTAGCAACGGAATAGACTTCCGGGGAAAAACGAAAGGTCCCGTCCAGTCCATATATTTATTTCTGTTCCCCACCGCGCCAGCGCCCCTGCTACAGCCAACAGTCCCCACGGAAGAAATGATAAGAGCGGCGGAACCGGTTCTGTGCGGAGCGCACGGCTGCCCGCGCGCTGCGCTGGGGACACCAGGGGGCGCGAGGGGCCGACTCCGGTCGTGGAAGCCAGGACAGGAGTGGCCACTAGGCTCCGACAGGAAGCTGCGGACCAGAGACTGATCTTCGCCTGGGAAATGCGTCTGTCCCCCTACCCCTGGGGGTGGGATCCTGAAGGCCCGCGGCGCCCAGAGCCCAGATGGGACGGGTGGGAGGGGACCGAGTGACCTGTAACAGCCACAGGAGGGGCGAGGGTCCAAGGGTGGGGCTAGAATTCACAGGTAAGGTGCTGCCTTGACGTCGGAGCGTGTGCCACATCATCTGGGGATAACAGGACAAAGTGAAACCGGAAGAGTGTTGGTGTTGTATGACCTACTTTCCATTGATTACCATTTTATGGATACTGTAATTGGGTTGGAATTTCCACGTAGTGCATGAAAAGCAGGCGACTGGATTGCTATTTTTGTTTTGTTTTGTTTTGTTAGCATTTTTCACACCACAGGCCTGTCCTTGAAACGCTGCGCACAATCAATCCATTTTCACAAAATGCAGCCATAAAATCAAAGAACCCCAGGGAGGCCCCCATTGGAAAGCAAACTGCAGGGAAAGATTAAGCGTAGACCGCTTTCAAGGGATATTCTCATCTATTTCTTTGGACCGTATTTGGAATTTAGTAGTGACTCCCAGGTCTCCAGTGAAGCCATCAGATGACCCGGGAGGGGAAAGGCCAGGTGTCTGCTGGGCCTTGGGTGGGGTTCCCCAAAATCTTGGGCACTACGGGTTGCCCCAAAGGTCTTCGTGCAGGTTTAAGCCACAAAGAGCTCGAAACTGCACTAAAACTTTTGGGACACCTCAAACACTGAGTAGAGACTTCAGAGACCTTGGGGCCTGAGGGAGCTGTGTTCAGACCTTTCTGTAAGTCACGCTTTTCTGTGGTTGAGAGGCCGACATTTCCAATCTGAGTCTCAATTTCCTCATCTGTAAAATGGAAACAATGACACCTGCTTCACAAAGCAGCTCCACTGGGAGCAGTCGATGGACCGTTTCACACTCCTGCACCCAACCCCCAACCCCAGCTGGTGTCAGGGAGCAGAAGCCTGTGCAGAGATAGTCACTGTCGCTCCCCGGGGCCTGACCCTCTCCAGAGAGGATATGAATGTGCATGTTTCGTGGCTATGATTCTTTCCTCTTCTTATGGCTTTTGTTGGAAAGACTCTTGTCCTCCAAAAGATAGCTTGATTCAGAGATTTGGGGATGATTTTTTTCTCTGAAGCCCATCAAGGCCTGCTCCCAAGCAGGTGTTCATTCCTGAGGTTCTGGAAATGAGCAAGACCATTGAGACCTAGGGGCACCTGAGTGACTCAGTCGGTTAAGTGTCTGACTTCAGCTCAGGTCATGATCTTGCAGTTTGTGGGTTCAAGCCCCGCATTGGGCTCTGTGCTGTCAGCTCAGAACCTGGAGCCTGCTTCGGATTCTGTGTCTCTCTCTCTCTTCCCCCACCCGTGCTCTGTTTCTGTCTCAATAATAAATATTTTAAAAATTGGAAAAATAAAAAACCCATCTCTCTCATTAGAGAGAAAGCAATCAAGAGCTCAGATTCTTGACCTCGAGTTGTTGCACTGTTTACACATATCGGTGTGCTTACACAAGGTCTTCGAGACCCCTGGCTCTCATTATGAAGAAATAAGACTTCTGAGCATCGAGATCATTAGACAAAAATAAGAGCTGTCCGCTGTGGAGCTCCTGCCTTTAGTCGGGCGCTGCACTGGGTTCTTAAATGATGTTATCTCAGACTTTGTGAAGCAGGTGTCATTGTTTCCATTGTACAGATGAAGAAGTTGAGGCTCCTATATTTTAAAAAGCAATCTGAGTTTGCACCAGAATTGAAACCAAAATGCAAGCATAATGCAAAAAAACATGAAGCCGGAATTAGGGAGGCAAAAAGCAGAGGCATTCTTTTCAAAATTTGTTGGCTGCAGAGAACATGTTTAAATTTCAGTGTGAGTTTTCCTTCCTTCGGTGAGAACAGACCTGGTTCCCATGGGTCCGTCTCTCTCACAAGGTGGGTGGGGCTAAATTTAACTCTTTGGTGACTTCAGCACTGACCTTGCAGGCCACCCAAGCTCTCTCTCTCTCCCTTTGATTAGTGCTTCCGAAGTCAGCTTCCGGGGGTCCGGCCGGGGACCCACAGGAGCAGTGCCTCGGAGCCCACAGTAACACGTCCACACAATTCTCTTCCCCTCCGGAAATCAGGACTTGGCCAGAGCCGGCAGGTTTTTGCTCTTACCAGCAGCCCTGAGACGGATAGACGCATCGTGCTGGGTGACGACCATCAACTCCATTAAGAAGGAACGGACTGTTCCTTTGAAATACAGACGGAATATGGTAGAAGATACCGGGCTCTGCCTTTCCTGGTTGTGGCACCTGTATCAGGACGGACTTCCTTCCTCGTGCTCCTGCCTCCTCTACCCCAACACGGAGGTGGTGATGGAACCATTCTAGGGGGCTGTTTGGGGAGGAAATGAATTGATATGTACGCGGCCGCAGAACATTATTACGTGACACATTATTATGTATTAGTAAATGCCAGCCGTGATTATTTCCTGACATACAGAAGTTCTACCATCTTTACACAAATTTACATGAAACCCACATTCATAGGCTTTAGCTCTATTTTGTCAAGACAAAAAGGATGTTTATAGAGTTTAAATGATTGGAATCTACTTTTGATGAACTCCAAGGTCAGGGGTCTTTTCACGATATCAGACACCTCAATGAAGACACATAAATGAGTGTGTGTATGTGTGTGTGTGTGTGTGTGTGTGTGTGTATTCATGAATGTGACCCTCTGCTGATAATCAAACATTCTCAAATTATTGGATGTTTACTGGGTAAAGAGCGTCTCACCTTTGGGAGTCTGTACTTTTCTCTGAGGTGAACTCTGAGGCATGCCCTCTCTGCCTTTTTTTGTGCGAATGCAGCATCTCTTTCCATCCTAAAAGTAAAAGAATAGAATAAGCGATCAAAGGATATAGGGAGCTAAGGGCATCCCAGCCAGACGCTGGGATAAATCTTCCTACGTCCGCAAACGTCTGCCTCTCTACCATTCTACTATCATTAACTCACTGCGGACACCTACATCCCAAAGGAGACTTGGTTCTGGGAACCTCTTTAGGTTGCAGCCCAGAGAGTGGCAGGGTGGCGATTCCGAGTGTATGGTTGACGTCGAGGTGTTGCTCTAGATGTGACTTTGGGCCCACAAACATCAGGGCTTGTTAAAAATGCAGCTTCCTGCGTCTGATCTCACAAGGACTCCGTCAGAATCCCTGAGGCCACATGAGGGGAAGCTCCGTTTTTAACAAGCTCCCTGAATGATCCTTATTCAGGTGAAAACAGCTTCCCACACACGGTGGGGATCCTTAGAGGCACATTGCTAGAGAGAGAGTCGTTTCTCTTCATTGTCACCCCTTCTGGACCCCAGTTTTGGTACAGTGCTCCCTCTCCCATTTGGAAGGAGGCACCCCAAACAAGGTAGGATAGATTTCCATAATGCTCTGGGGACCACCTAATTGGACGCAGGATTATGCTGGTTTGAAATAGACTCCCTTGGGGTGTTTGGGTGGCTCAGTTGGTGAAGCGTCCCCTCAATATTTTGCTGTGAAAATTTTCAAACATACAGAAAAGTTCAAAGAATTGTACAGCAAAACATACATAGTCACCGTCTCTAGCCCACAATTAGCATCTTACCACACATGTGTTGTTACATACTCCTCCCTCTCCCCACCCATTCATTTATCTGTCTTATTTTTTGACACATTTCAAACCTGTAGACATCAGTACTCTTTCCCCCAAATACTTCAACATGCATCCATTGACCACCGCTGTCTATTTATTTGTAGTTCTTTTTTTTTTTTTTCCTTTGAAGTAAAACTTGTGTACAATTAGTGCATGGACCTCGACTGCTGGTTAATTGTACGAGGCAACTCGGCTGGGACACAGGGCACTCAGATTAAACACGATGTCTGGGTGTGTCCGGGAGGGTGTTTCCAAATGAGATCCGCACTTGAACCGACGGACTGAAGAAAGCAGACTTCCCTCCTTGGCGTGGGTGGATGGCACCAAGCCACTGAGGGCTCGACTAAGACGAAAAGGCAGAGGAAGGGAGAATTTTCTGTCTGTCTGTCTGTCTGCTTGACCTGAGATCTCAGTCTTCTACCCTTGACTCGGACTTATACTTCCAGTTGGGAACTACACCAGCAACTGTCCTGGCCCCCAGCTTGCAGACGGCAGGTGGTGGGGCTTCCCAGCCTCCATTAGAGCGTGAGCCCGCCCTGACCACCACCCTCGTGTATGCACATACACCTGCGCATGTGTGCCTGTGTATATTTCACCTGTGGGTTCCATTTCTGTGTGTAACCCAAGCCCCTACTAAGATATGAAAAACATTACTACCCCTGAGAAATTTCTCTTATCTCCATCCCCATTAACACCTGCTCCCCGGTCACTGTCCTTTACCCCCATAGATTGATTTTGCCTGTTCTAAACCTTTATATAAATGGAACCATACACTATGCATTCTTTTGTGTGAGGCTTCTTTTACTCAGCATAAAGAACTTTTGAGATTTATCCAGGTGGTGTCATTTGTCAGTTTTTATTTGTGAGTCCGTTGTTTATTCATTCTCCCGTGAATGGGCTTACAGTGTGGCCAACGTTTGATATTGTCTTTTTAATTTTGGCCATTCTGGTGTGTGTTGTGATTACCTTACTGTGATTTTAATTTTCATTTCCGTGATGACTAATGAGATCAGATGGGGCTTTTTTCATGTACGATTTGGCCATTTGTGAAGTGTTGTTCAATTCTTTTGCCCTTTTATTTCGCTTTTATTCTTGAGTTGTAGAAATTCTCTATATACTCTAGATCCCAGTCCTCTGTCAGGTATATTTTGCAAATATTTTCTCTCCATCTGCGACTTGCCTATTAATGTTTTCTTAATGGTGTCTTCTGATGTAAAAGAATTTTCAATTTTGATAAAGTCTATATCACTTAAAAATTTTATGGTGATTGCTTTCAGAGTTCTGTTTAAGAAATCTTTGCCTATGTTCAAGTTGCAAAGATCCTGTTTTTTTCTAAATGCTTTATAATTTTAGCTTTTATATTTAGTTCTGTGATGCCTCTCAAAGTTCAAGTAACAAATGGTCACACAGAAATGATTGAACCATAATTAAGGTAAAGAGACATTTTACTACTATTGAGAGAGATTGGGAGGAAGTGATAAATGGACTATTGTTGCATTCCAGGGGATGAGCTATGGAAGACTCCAGCAACACACAGGAAACCATACCTCTTGCCAGAGGGAAGCACATTGGCCCCATTGGCCCGCTACTATTTCTTAAGTTGAGTGACTACATAAATTGATACTATTCTCACACACACACACACACACACACACACACACACACACACACACACAAAGCCAAGTAGTTGGCAAATAAACCAACCCTTGGGTTGACCACACCATTGGGGCATTCTGGCCTTTTCTCTATCTAGATAATGTGGGGGAAAATCAGGACATTCGTGAACACACAGATGTTTGTGACCAGGCTTATTGCTTGGACCTCTTAAATGATAATTTCCATCATCAGATGTCTAGTCTAAATTTCTGACAGGTTTCTTTTATTATCTCACTTGAGCCAAGAACATTGGGTACAATGGTTCTACTTCCATTTCATCATTAGCCTGTGCTCAGTTTGCTCGTTCACCCACCACGGGCAAAGCCTACACGCAAGGGATTCTGTTCTTTGGCCTCAGCTTGATCTCAGCACCAACCCTCTGGTGGCAGTAGCGTTTATTATTATTTTTAATGACTAATTTACTGCAGAGCCCAGCACAATACATTCTAGATAGTTTATAAGCCACAATTTCTTTCAGAAAAAATTCAATAGACAAGGTTTCCATTAAATGTAGCCCTTTAGGGGCGCCTGGGTGGCTCAGTCCATTAAGCATATGAGTTTGGCTAAGGCCATGATCTCGAAGTTCATGAGTTTGAGCCCTGTGTAGGATTCTGTGCTGACTGCTCAGAGCCTGGAGCCTGCTTTGGATTCTGTGTCTCCCTTTCTCTCTGCCCCTCCGCTGCTCATGCTCTGTCTCTTTCTTTCTCTCAAAAATAAATAAATATTAAAAAATAATAAGTAAATGTGGGCCTTTGTCCTTTCTTAGGTTCCTTCAAGTCTATTAACCTTTCACCTATTATCATCTTAGCAAAAGGACTTAGGCAACTATTAGGTAAGTGATGGTTAGTGAAAGAGCTGTGATGGCAACAAGAAATACCCTTATTAAATCAGAATTTTTTTCTAAAGTAGGCTCGATGCCCGAGGTGGGGCCTGAACTCACAACCCCGAGATCAAGAGTCCCATGCTCTACTGACTGAGCCAGCCAGGTGCCTGAGAAATATCTTTACTAAATATATTTTTTTAAAAACCGTGAACATGTAACATCAAGTTTGAGGCTTCAATTTTTCATTGTTAAGAGTCTTAAGTGAATTCTACCTTAAAATCTAAACAATTACATACAGATTATACTCAAAGATCGGTCTACAGCAGTGAAAAATTGTTGGCAGTATTCACATTCTACAATGCCCAGCTAAAATGTTACTGATGTTTTATTTTTATTTTTTTTTTAATTTTATATAGTCCAGAGAATGCACTTATGTTCTGGAGGTACATTGCTCAAGTATTTAGGGGTAAAGCTTCTGATATTGGCAATTTACTTTAAAAATGGTTCTGTCTAGAGGCGCCTGCGTATCTCAGTCGGTTAAGCGTCTGACTTTGGCTTGGGTCATGATCTCTCAGTTTATGAGTTCCAGCCCCGCATCAGGCTCTGTGCTGGCAGCTCGGAGCCTGGAGCCTGCTTTGGATTCTGTGATTCCCTCTCTCTCTGCCCCTCCCCCACCTGTGCTCTGCCTCTGTCTCTCAAAAATAAACAAACATGAAAAAAATGTAAACAACATTAAAAAAATAAAGATGGTTCTATCTATCCAACTAACCATCTATAAGTAAATACAACAAAATGCTAACTTTTGACCTTTTTCATAGGTTTTTATGGGTATTCATTATACTGTTCTGCTTTACTGTTGCTTTAAATTATAATAAACAGTCCTCAAATTTACAGTCTTTGAGGAGCCAAGTCTTAGGACATAATCCCCATGTTGTGCTTTCTAGGGTTTCAAAAAGATAAAGAAAAAGAGTGCACTGCGTGTGCCTCTTCCAGAGGCAAAGCTTTCTTACAACCTGGAAGCCGTCTGTGTGCCAGGAGGGCAAGTTTGGGCAAACGGTAGAGACAGGCTCACGGGCTGTCATCGGAGCCCGTCAGCTGAGGCTCATTCAAATGAACCTTGACCAGAACGCGGGTTAAGCCGCTTGAAGAACAACACACAGATTCATTTATTATTTTTCACTGTCATCCCTGCAGGTAGGCAACTGCGGAGGCTAGGAAATCATTCTCTGAGCAGAACATTCTTTCCTAAGGTTAGAGGCAAGTGCACAGCACGAGGAAAGGTGTCTAAACAGCAAAGAGAAAGAAACGGGGGAGCTGAAGGAGGTCTGGCCAGAATTCAGTGCTTTGGGATCTTTAAGGGAAACGAAGGCACGTGTACTCACTTCTCCTCAATCATTTGCTTTTGATACTCCTCATACTCCTCTCTAGTCATGCCATGAGCTGCTGCCGGATCAGATGTCCCTCCTTCTTCTTTGCTTTCTTCAGACCCGCCACCAAGTCCTAAATTCTTTACCTGGCTGCTTATCATACTTTTCACAAAGAAGGCCATTGGGTCTGCTCCAGCAAAATAAAACCAAAACTCAGAACTTGAAGGAAAACAACAACAAAAGACAGATCTCCAGATATCCTCAATGATGGCGACGCGCGTTCAAGAGCGGTCTTTGAACGGCCTCATCCGCTCAAGGACAGGGTGGTCTGTGGCCGTAAAGCTGGATTAAAGAGATGAACATAATACAGGGAGGCAGATGGTTCAGATTATAAAGCACACAATCAGATGCAACCGACTACTTTCTGAATTAATGCACTAAGCTAATTTCAGAAGCGAAAAGTCCCTCACGTTATCTACTCTTCGCCCTACCCATTTCTAAATTTGAAATTATTAAGCACGGTAGGGCTCCAGCGAGAGTCCTGTTTCAATTAATCAGAGCTGACTGATTACGTGGCTGTAATGGAATTTCCAAATTCCAGCCCGGGAGCACAACATCCTGTTGAAAATGAAGTCCAGTGAGGCTCAAACCCCAAAGGCTTCATTAGGCAAAAATAATCCTTTGATCCGTCATTTTATCTCATTGGACTCTGAGTACGATGCAAGGATTTGCCTTTTGGTTTGCTTGAGTTCTGTACTGCCTCCGTGGCTCCTGTGTCCCCTATGGAAATACTCAAGTCTAAATAAGGTCCTTCACAGGAAGAAAGACCTGGAAGATCACCTGAGCCTTCTCCTGCCCTGAGATGTTACCCTTCTGCTTGGAAATGATGCACCACGTTCAGTGCTTGAGCCCAGGAGGTAAGCACAGTGCCAGGTAAATCATCCCTGTGTGACAGGGTCACCTCTCCCCCTTACATACTGCCCACTCTCTGGGTGCTCTGTTTTCACTTCCTGGTGGACTGTTGACGAGGCTTTTCTAACACGCAGCAGATTCTCAATGGTCATGGTTCTGTTTAGGTCCAGGGAGGACCTGAATATGGCTAAGACTTTAATCTGTTAGCATCTTTCTAGTCAAAGTGCTCCAGGATGAGGTGGGGCAGAGAAAGAGATGGAGGCTATTGTAACCTGGGCTTACTCTTTCGTCTGTAGGCATGGCCCCCTCAGGAAATGGGTCCCTCACATTGTACACAACTGTAGAATCTGGATTTTTGCCCAAAATGCTTGCTTTTATGTATTCTAAGATATTTTGCCTGTTGAGCTATTTAAAGCTGTTGCGAGAGGCACCTGGGTGGCTCAGTCAGTTAAGCGTCTGGCTTTGGCTCAGGTCATGATCTCATGGTTCGTGGGTTCGAGCCTCTCGTCAGGCTCTGTGCTGACAGCTAGCTCAGAGCCTGGAGCCTGCTTGGGATTCTGTGTCTCCCTCTCTCTGATCCTCTCCTGCTTGTGCTGTCTCTCTTTGTCTCTCAAAAATAAATAAGAGACAGAAAAAAATTTTTTTTTAAATAAAGCTGTTGCTAAAATGGTCTCAACTTGAAAGACTGACAAAGATTCAGGATGAAACCAGAACCGTAATAAGTGCTCAGCTGGGAACATGCATTCATATCAGCTCTGCTCTCACTGAAAAAAAATTTTTTTAATGTTTGTGTTTGAAAGAGAGGGAGACAGCGTGAGCAGAGGAGAGGCAGAGAGAGAGGGAGACAAAGAATCTGAAGCAGGCTCCAGCTCCAGGCTCTGAACTGTCAGCACAGAGCCCAACACGGGGCTCGAACCCACAAACCTCAGGATCAAGACCTGAGCTGAAGTCGATGCTTAACCAACTGAGCCACTCAGGCGCCCCTCTGTTTCCATTTCTAACCCCGTTTCCATTGAGGGGGGTGTTTGGACACTTCAGCTGAAGGAGTAAGAGTCCAAATTCTTTTGTGTGCGGGGGAGAGGAGTAATGGAGCAGCGCAGAGACCCTTGGGTAGCAGCTCCAACCATGCCAACTGTTCAGTACCTACCCCCTGGTACGGCTGTTTTACGAAATCAAGTCTCTCACTGTCTCCCCAGTGGCTAATTCCAGTGAAAATGGGATCGTGTCTTTAAAATCTTTTTATTCCTCAGTTTATTACATCAGCCCTTCAGCTTGGAGATCCAATAAACTCTTTGCTGCTGTGTCAAATCTGATTTCTCCAGAAATATCCCAAGACTTGCCAGGAGCAGGACCTCCAAAGGTTTCTCCCTGATTTTCACTATGGCAAGGCGGGCCCGGCGTGTCCCCAACGTCCCAAGCGGCCTCCGCAACCCTGACTGGTGTGCTGGGTTTATCTGTGCACCGTCCCCACCACCGTCCCCCAGCAGGTGCACTGATCAGGCATGAACGCCGTGTCCTCTCATTTCTTTCAAACCCGTCAAATTTATTTAAACCACTTATTTTATTCTATCCAGTATGTCTGTGTGTTATAGCAGAAGAGGGTCTCCCATTTCCTGAGACCACCGCAAGAGACTCTTTTACAACGCTTTCCACCGCAGAAGACAAGGATAAAGACACTGAACATCATGTTTGGAAGTGGCAGAGCCAACATTTAAACCCAGTTTTGTCTGACACCAAAGCCCTACTCTTTGCTTTTACTATGTGGGCTCTCAGGATTGGAATTACTTGGTTAAATAAATGGTGCTTGCCAAGGAGATTAAAGTACTTTTAAAACCGCCATTAGTAATGATTAAGAGTTCCAGCTTGTATTTGCTCATTAAAGATGAAAAACATCAAATGCACTGATTTAGTGAGTTTGTGTTCTTCATTACCAGCAAGGGTAAGCTGTGCCCACTGCCACCTCCACTTCTCTTTTTAAGCTTCTGTGCACTGATCCTGCATGAGGCAGGCCGCCGAGGCTACTGCGTGCAGAGCAAAAGGTAAACATGATCCCAATCGGGGCCTTCTTGGAAAATAAAGATCTACTTATCACCCGAGATCAAGGAAGGAGAAAAGTAAATTTACTAAAATATTTCTTTATTTGAGTAAGGTCAATGTCATTTCTTGAATTTCAGCTAGCGTCAAATAACAATCAGAAATAAAACACTTGACAAAATGTTACCCAATTGAAATTAACAGTGGATAGAAAACCCTTTTAAACTTTAAAAGAAATATATTAAACAGGCAAACATACAGGTCTAAAAAGTTGCAAGTGGTGATTTTACATTAGATCTTATAAATAAAAAAATCCACATAGTTGTGTGTTCACTATCTCCCTGCAGTTAAGTACACGAACAGGAAAAGATAATCACATCTTAATATTCACAACTGTTATTTAAATTCTTTACAAAGATTGTATATCTGCAATGCATTGGGTCAGGCAATCCCTTATTCAAGTAATTTCCGTTTTCCCCAAGTTATCAAAAAGTACAATTGTCTGAGATAAAATGCCACAAAATTTGCAATCGGGAAAGCAAAGAGCGGTAGCAGGCAGACTCTGAGGTGGGAGTTTTCACGGCCTAACACCGATCGGATGATTTCATGCGTTTAAAAGCCGTCAACCAAAGTACCAAGAGCTACGGGCAACGATCTGGTTTGGTGTATCGTTATTAATAAACCAAGAGTTTTAGTAAAAAGAACATTGTTACATATAAAAGAATCAGCGCTCATTGGCTAATGTCACTGATGCTGAAAATGTTCCATTACGCTCTCAGCTCAGCTGTAAACCAACTAAAGGCTTACACTTTTGCACTCCTCATCTTAGTGGTTCTCAGACGTCAGTGTGCTCAGAATCACCCGAGGTGCTTGCTGAAAACGACCTTCGGAAGCCCCGCCCCTGAGTTCTGATTGGGCGGCTTAGCACGGAGCCCCGGCCTCCGTGTTCTTCACAGACCACCAGGACCCAGACGGTCCACAGACCACACTTTGAGAAACGCTGATGCCCCTTTAATACCTAACAAAACACCTTTTGTTGTCTGTGACTTCACAGGGAAGTTTCGAGCTGAATAAAACATTCCAACAATCAGAGAACACACAGACACACTAAGTAAAAGCAGTAACCATTGTGTAACTGGATTTTTTTTTAAAGTGGCATCAGAAGCACAATGAGTTACACTAAAAATTTAAAATCAATTTTGTTTTCATCCAAGGCACCTGGAAAATACTTGCTGGTGTGAGAGAAGTCAACAAATTCAGTTACACAAAACAGTACAGAAATGAGAGGATCCTGGCAGTGACGGATTTCTCCACAGAGCGAATATCTTTCTTCAGAAATGAAACTACATAACGTCTGTGATTCTGAGGAAAAGAAACCGAATTTCAAATAATATGACGAAGAGCCTGTGCAAACTGCTTTCCGACAGGATTTTCAAGATGACTAAGGAAAAGAGAGAGAGATTCACGCGCTCCCCGGGCCGGGCCCCTCCGCACGCGGCGGACGCGCCTCTGGTTTTCCTGCCGGACGCTCGGGCGCGTGTGACACGGGACAGGCTACAGCCTTTCACCTCAAGAGGCCTTCCCGCCTTTCACGGCCCACAACTTACATGTTCTTCGGGTGGTTTTTTGTTCGTGTTTTTTCACAGATTAAGAGCAAATTGTGTGACGATGTCTCTGACACACCAATTTCAGAATGTTACTACCACCCAGCAGACCCACCACAGAAGCATGTTCTCTGGCCAAGTGGCCGGAGCGGAGAGGGTGGTCACGAGAACATTCTCGTTGGGCATTCCAGGACGAGCGCGAATCTGGAGAGCAAGGCTAGGCCGGCGCGCGCACAGCACGGAGCGGGCGCGCGGAGACGCCAGGCAGTCCGCTCAGGCTGTGAATGACTTTGAGAGCAAATTCACGAAGGTCTGCAGGAATCCAACAGTGCTGTTTGATAACACAGCATTATGTTGGCTTCTGTGACAAAGGACAGATAACTACTTAGAGAGCATTTTGAAGCAGTAAGAAATAGGTCTACATCAGCAGTGAAAACACGAGGTCTGCATTTGAAAGTGTCCTTGACCGTTTCGAGACTACTTAGAACTATGTCCAAAGACGACTTAAGAATCTACTACAGCCTCCTTGATTTACATGATACCAGACTATATGGCGTAATGTTAACCAAAACATAGAGGGTTTTGTGAGCTTTATCCTCAGGTTAGGCAGTCGAAGCTGGACTTACACACCGTACAACACAGGAGAAATAAGTTCCGTAAGTTACAAATAAACACAAAAATCATTTTCATAATCTTGAACTGACACTGTTGCAACAGAGGCATTCGGGAACGCGAGCGACGGTCACGGAACGAACACATCCCCGGGCGGAAGGGGGCCTCGGAAAACCAGCATCAGAGGAACGATGCCACCTCAGTGGGTTTCCAGGCAAAGAGCAGCTCTTCATTTTCTTCCGAAATTCCCTTTAAAAGTGAAATGTATCCTGGATAATCGGAGGGCAAAATACTTCAACATTCTGAAGCCTATTTTCTAGATCCTAAAGCTCTCAGACAAAATATTCTTTGATTTCAAAGGGAATGGCATTAAAGGCCTGCAGGACTGGGTCACAGAGTAGGGGGCTCTGACCTCTAAGAAAAGTCTCTGGTTACACAATGGACATGATGTGGGACTCTCAGACCGCAGAGTCTGGGGGGCAGGAGGGCAAGTGTATTTTAGGCTAAATAAAGAAACCTCCAACACGGGAGACGTAGGGGGGACTTTCACATTTGGAGGGGTGCCCCCGGTTTCTATTATTTACCATCTTTTTTTTTTTTAATCAATATTCTGTTCAGTGGCTGTATTCTACTGGCCAGAAATTCACTGCAATTTAAATAGATTTATGTACTATGCACAAATTTACATGTGGTTGTCTTTGTTTTTAAGGTTTATTCTTACTGCAAATCAATGTTTAAAGTTATTTTATACAAAATTTAATAATTTAGACTATGAAGCAATTTAAATATTTAAATTCCCTCAAAAAGACAACATTGTGTACACACATACGTGATGTGCACATATGAAAATGGTGGTCAAAAGAATTTTTTGGCAGCTGCTTCTTGCTGAGTCCTAAGGAAAAAAGAGAAAGAAAGAAAAGTGAAAGTTCTGTATATTTTACTTCAGAAAGAACAGGACTGCTTAAAATTGCAATGCAGTCTTTTGAAGTAGAAGACGCATCGAGATAAGCGTACATTCTATACACGCCTCCCTCGTGACTGACCCGGACCAGAAATAGTCTCTGCTTCGTGTACACCGAATTCTGTAAGTACTGAAGGCTCTGTTAAGCGCATTGATAACTCTGACTATTTAAAATTAAATACAGAAAAACGCTGAGTTACACTTTACAGACTTACCTATACATGATATAACCGACGAATAACACCGTTTGCACCACTACAAATATTACAAAGTGTATCGTGGATAAACACGATGGAAATGGTGGCAGTTCTGGGCATTTTGGTCTTTCATTTGATGGCTGCAAGGCAAGGAACTTTCTGTTACCGTTAGTCAGCCTAGTATTTTAGAAAAAGTAAATGTGCAATCTTTATACAATTCATGGTTAGCTGCATAAACTCAAGTATTTCATACTATAAATATCTTCTACCCCTCTAACGTTTACTACCTTTTTAAGTTCATTTATTTATTTATTTTTAGTAATCTCTACACCCAATGTGGGGCTCAAACTCATGACCCCAAGATCAAGAGTCGCCTGCTCTTCTGACCGAGCCAGCCAGAAGCCGCGGTCCCTGAACTTTCTGACAGAGCAGCTGATACCGGACGGCCTCCACTTCATGCTCCGGTCACTAACGCACTGCCATCTGGCTCGCATCTTCCTTAGTGACGATGAGTTCTCAGGGGTTTACATCTGTACATATGTACCCGCAGCATCAACCTAGCCATTGCAACACAGGCTGAAGCTGGGGGAAAATAACTTCACACAGAACTAAGGGAACAGACGATAATGCTTCGGATGAAAGGTCATAATCAGTAAGAAAACTATTAAGTCATACTTAAAAAAATATATCCAACACATACATAAAAATACAGTTAAGACAGATAGTATCTAAAAACATAAAGGAGACAAGATTACCTGCTAAAGACCTAAGTTCTTCCCTTCTGCCACATACTAGCTAACGACCTCGGGAAGTTATTTAACACATTAATTTTCTTTCCTAAAGAACAATAGGAAATAGAGTTTTTAGAAATCTGGTATTAGGCCTTCTGGGAAGGTGCACTACACATTATGGACCAACTGCCTCGCAGAAGGCAATCAGCAGACCTAGAAACAAGTCCACTCTAAGAGGAACACCCGCCTGTGGGCGCCTCAGCTGAGCACCCGACTCTTGATTTCAGCCTAGGTCATGAGCCTGAATCATGGGATCGAGCCCCGAGTCAGGCTCCGTGTGGGACATGGAGCTTGACTGAGAGTCTCTTTCTTTCCCTCTGCCCCTCTCCCTGCTCACACATGCTCTCTCCCTTAACTACAAAAAACAAAAACAAAAATCAAACTAACAAAAAAACCACCTATCTGCAGGCAAAGGCAGCAAACAAGATAGTAAGAAATTACGGGATCAGCATTTTAGGGGCAAGAAAAGGCCAAAGAAAGACAACTTTAAACCTATGGATCAGGGGTGTCTGGGTGGCTCAGTCAGTTAAGCATTGGACTTTGGCTCAGGTCATGATCTCCTGGTTTGTGAGTTCGAGTCCCACACTGGGCTCTGTGCTGACAGCTCAGAGCCTGGAGCTGCTTAGGATTCTGTGTCTCCCCCTCCCTCCCCCCCTGCTTATGCTCTCTCTTAAACATACAAAAATATTTTTAATTAAAAAAATAAACCCATGGATCAGAGAAGACATTAAAATGGAAACTAAAACAGTTCCTGAAAGGTTATTATAAATGCTCCATATAACACATCACAGGAGGGAGGAGCATGCTCTGCTTCCACCTCTGAAGGGCCGACTAGGAACAGCTCTCGCGCCCTGAACAACTAGAAAACGAGACAAAGTATATGAAACCGCTGTTTACTAACACTGGCCGCAGGCAGGGGCCCGGAGGTAGATCCTGCCGCACGGCGAGGGCCCCCGGGGAGAGGTGAGGGGTCCTACCGAGTTGAGAAGCCCGGGACTGCAGTTTCGGGAGGCGAAGGTGGCTGCATGTGACAGAATAGGGAAAGAGGCGACAGCAGAGATGGAAATCTCTGAGGTTTGCAGAGGAGCCCCTCACATCTTCAGCTGAATCTAATCTGCACGTGCGTGCTGTAAAACTCCACAGGGCTAGGAAAGAACTCCTCACAGCAAGAGGCCAAACAATTCCCAGAGCTCACGGAAAGGGCTGGAACGGTGTGTTCTCCCAGCAGCCAGCCAGGGAAGCCACTGTAGTGGCTTAGACTAGCGGTTCTCAACCCGCAGCAGCTTTATTTGGCCAGAGAACGTCCGGCCATGTCTGAAGACATCTGGAGCGTCGTGGCTGGGATGTCCTGCTGGCACCCAGGGCACAGAGGCCGGTAGCACACAGAACCGTTTCCCACGCAAAAAAGCATGTGGTGCAAAACAGCACTGGTGCTGGGACTGAGAAATCCTAGCCAGGCCCACCCTCACGAAGCTTACAAGGCACGCCTTGTAGAGATCAGACTAATCCCCACAGCTTAACTACAGACCGCAACGAAGTCGGATACTATTTAAAGGAAGACAACAAAATCCGACAGCCAGTAACATAAAAGTAGAAATGCTCAGCGTCCAATGAAAAATTACGAGGTGTGCAAAGAAGAAAATTTGACCCAGTCTTATGAGAAAAATTAATCAGAAAAAATAAGACCCAGAAATGACAATGATGGAATTACACAAGAAAGACATTAAAACATACTGCAAACCTGATCTCTGGGCTTATGAATGTAGAGAAAAATAGAAACATGATGAAGAAAGATATAAAAAAGGGACCTAAATGGAATTTCCAGAGACTAACAAACAAAAAGATACTCTGGCGGAGATTAACAGTACATTAGACGCTGCAGAAGAAAACATCAATAAACCTGAAGACGTAGCAACAGAAGTGATTCACAACTAGAAAAAGTCTAAGAGAGGCGCACTTGAGCACCTCAGTTGGTTAAATGTCTGGCTCTTAAAACTTTCTTTTTTGATGTTTTTTATTTATTTTTGAGAGATAGAGAGAGCGAGCGTGAGCAGGGGAGGGTCAGAGAGGGAGGGAGACACAGAATCTGAAGCAGGCTCCACGCTCTGAGCTGTCAGCACAGAGCCCGATGCAGGGCTCGAACCCATGAACTGTGAGATCATGATCAGAGCCGGAGCTGGACGCTTAACCAACTGAGCCACCCAGGCGCCCCCATGACTCTTGATTTTGATTCCTGTGTTGGGCTCTAAGATGACAGTGTGGAGCCTGCTTAGAATTCCCCCTCCCCTCAAAGTAAACAAATAAACATTAAAAGAAAAAAAAGAAAAGAAAAAGTCTAACGGAAAAAAAAACCCTGAAAGAAACATGGCTAAAAACTTTCCCTATTAAAGACAGTTATAAATGCATAGAGCCAAGATATTAAGCCCCAAGCAGAAGAAAAACAAAAGTAAAGCATATCATAATCAAACTGCTGAAAATCAGTATTAGATTAAAAATCTTAAAAGCAGAGAAAGACACATTCGGCACAGAAAAAAAAAGATTGACAGACTTCTCATGAGAAACTGTCCTGTAAACGATGACACAGTCACATGACAGGGCGTGTGGGGCTGTAAAAGCAGCCAGGACGGTCTGCATGCTACACTGGCCATGCGGAGAAGGGAGACACGTCCACCGTGTTACTGTGTTACCGCCTGGAGAAGAAGAGGAACATTTCCTAACGGTTTCTGCTTATAGCAAGAAACAAAGGATGGATAAACTACAGCCCCCACAATTCATTTCTCTCATTATACAAGCAGCTTGGGCATCTTTTCCTATATGGCACGAGCTTTTCCTTTTTTTTTTTTTAATAATTAAAAAATATATATTTATTTTAAGAGGGAGGGCGAGAGCACGAGCAGGGGAGGGGCAGAGAGAGGGAGAGAGACACAGTCCCAAGCAGGCTCGGCACTGCTAGAGCAGAGTCACGTGGGGCTCAAACTCCCAACCTGTACGGCCATGACCCGAGCTGGGATCAGAGTCACCAGTTTAAGGGCCTGAGGCACCCAGGCGCCCCGGACAAGCTCTCCCCACGGACGCCATCCGTTTCTCCAGCACGTGTTTAATAGGGTTGTTTCACATTGAGCTTTTAGTCGCGGTCATTTTGGGGAAGTTGGGTCACAAGAGGAGGAGGCGAGCGCTACAAGCACGTGTGAGCCGGGAAGGGGTCTGAGTGCCGGCGGGCGAGGAGAGAGCAGCAGCACGGCCCGTCTGCCCGTCGTCTGGTGTCGTCTGTTGTGCGCATCAAGCTTGGAAAACGTGCTACCTATTTTTACAGGTATGGCCAATCTCTAAACACATACCTGGGGTTTATACTTAAAACACAGGCCTAACAAAGTAAAATAACCCCCTCCCCACCTCCTCCCCCAAAAGACAAAAGAACGACAGGAGAAGTCGTTGGACAAAAGAAGGGTCTCGCCTGAGAAGGGCCTGCAGCCAGCCCGTCGCTGCCCCACGGCCCAGGCAGAGATGCACGGGCGACCCGGCACCTGGGCGTCTCGGGGAAGGATCAAGAGAGAGTCACCATTTTTTAAGCTGTTTATCTGATATCATTGCTGAAAATAAGAACTTTTTCTAAAAGAAAATTTGCAGAAAGAATCTAGGAAAAAAGCCAGAAATTATGATGGCTACAATGACAGGAACAGCAAGTATTTTTTCAAAAAATTCTGTTCAGTAGGGCATGGGAGCATGGAACAAAAGACATTTGGATCATATGGAATAATTTCACCTTGAATATTAAAAATGAACACTAGTACCAATTAATTAGTACTAAGATATTTTCAGTAGAATATGTGTTCCTCCTGGGGCGCCGGGGTGGCTCAGTCAGTTAAGCGTCCAGTTTCAGCTCAGGTCATGCTCCCATAGTCTGTGGGTTTGAGCCCCGCATCGGGCTCTGTGCGGACAGCTCAGCTCTGTGTCTCCCTCTCTCTCTGCCCCTCCCCCACTTGCACTCTGTCTCTGTCTCTCAAAAGTAAATGTTTAAAAAAAAACTTAATAAAAATAAAATAAAATAAATATGTGTTCTTCCTTTTCTAACTAAGGAAGGCTGACAATGATAAAGTAGACGGAAAAGAGCTTACCATATTTCGCTGCACTAAGTTATCGATGTCCCGCTTTACTATGTGAAGGTGCTCTTTGATATCGTTGAAGTGCTGCGTGGACTCATAAACCCCCCCTGCAGACCCGGGATGCTGCAGGCCGCTGACCAGTCTGACGGTGTCACTCAGCGAGTTCCTGAAACAGAAGATCCCCTGAGACAAGACTGCGAGGAAAATGGTTTTTTCAGTCACACATTTCAAGTGGCTAAATATATTCCTAAGCCCAATATGGTAGATTATTTTTAAAAAATTAGTATTTTGAAATAGAGCTTTCCTAGTTGGTTCGATGGTGATAGGTTATCGTTAAGCTGAAACAGAGCTGTCTTCAAGGTTGGAAAATAATTTACAAAACTACAACTTAACATTATGCCTTTCTTTCACTACACAGATCGTGTAAAAATAGCCACATGGGGAATACCGCTAAATAATGTGTGTTAAAACCAGTATCATAAATGTATACTGAATAACATAATAGGTGATACTCTTTTTTCTTAAAATGTTTATTTATTTTGAGAGAGAGAGAGTGCGTGAATAGGGGGAGGGGCAGAGAGACAGGGAGGGAGAGAATCCCAAGCAGGCTCTGTGATGTCAGCACAGAGGCCGATGTGGGGCTCGATTCCATGAACCATGAGATCATGACCTGAGCCGAAACCAAAGAGTCAGATGTTTACTGACTGAGCCCCAGTGATGGGTGATCCTCTGAATGGACTTAAATCTAAGGGTTTAATGTTGTGCAATAAAGGATTAACTCATCAGGCCTGGGCTGCACAAACCCTGCATATTCCAAAGGTTTTTAGGACTGGCCTTTGAAATCTTACCTAACAGGGGTATCCTTGTCTACCTGGAGCCTTGGACCACGCCAGATGGTTTATGTTAATAGTGTGATTTATGTTTTTGTTTGCACGGGGCTGAGGCGGCGGTAACGGTCTGACCTCTAGAGGGAGTCGAGACTGAGGGGTTAAGGTCAGTTATAGGAGTGTGCCAGGCCTATGTGACTGACCCCTAAATCCTGGACACTCAGGCCTGGGGGCCCTCCCTGGGCTGGCAACGCTGTGTGCCTGTCACCCGTCGCCACTGGAAGGAATGAGCACGGTTCATGCAACCGTACATGAGAGACCCTGGTTTCTTCTGGACCCCACGCCAGGCGTACGCCTCTCATCCTTGATTTTATTTCCTAGCCTTTCACTATAAAAAATCACAACCATGAGCACTTCTAGGAAATCACAGAACCAGGGGGTAGCCTTAGGGACCCCAAGACAAATGTATTCTACCTATTTCTCCATGCAGTTCCATCATACCGCACTTTATACAAACCTAGGACTCCGGCTAGAACCCAACGAGAGAAGCACCAGTGTCAAATAAGGAGGAGAAGCTGGCTGTCTGACACACCGGTGTGGCAGTCTCTGATGTGGTGTCTTTTGGGAGAGTAATTCTGACCTCACAGAATGTTTTACTTGACACCATGACATCAAATACAATCTCCCTGTAAGATGTGCTTCCACTGTTAGACGTAAGATAAAGAGTTTGAACACCAAGTGTGACCTTCGGTTATGAGTTTGAACATGCTAGTGAGAGACTACAAAGTTGTTGTTGTTGTTTTAAATGATGGCAGAAATATAACAAAACTATTTACTAAGGAAGAAAGGAAAATTTATGAATTTCAAGTTACCCGAAAATGTCAGGTTATTTTACTTAAAAAGCTCTGTAGGTGGCAAGAGGTTTATGTTATTAACATTTGTATTATATCCCCCCAGGTCTAGGGGGTTTGGGACGTGGTAAGTAAAATAAGAATGGACGGGCAAGCTGATGGATATGCAGGGGTTCACTACGCTAATCTCTCTACTTCTGTGTATGTTTGAAAACGGCCAGAGTCTTTAAAAATCCTTATGGGACTCCATAACCTCTTTGTAGCTCATCTTTCTAACTCCATCTCCTAATGCTCTGTTTTATGTCTAGGCTCCTGTTGTTTCCTGAAGATGTCTTTCACTTTAAGCCTCTGGTCCATGATGCTTTTGTCAGTTCTGACCCCTCCCTCCAAGAGCAACATCTAAAATGGAAAGCCTAGTTCAAATGGCTACCTTCCTCTGTATTCTCCTTCCCGTGAGCCTTCAATGTCAAATGCAGCCACACCCTAAACACACACACACACACACACACACACACACACACACACACACATTTCTTCTTTGTATCTATAAGGAGATTATCTTCCTTGTTGGGCACATGCTCCCCAGGAATAGGGTGCATGGCTCTGATTTCCTGACAATGACTTTGACAGTTATAGTTTAATTTGGATAAATGAATAAATAACTTATCTAACTTTCCTTGGAGTAAAATGTAGTTTAAAAACTAAAAGCTTTTCCAGTTAAAAAATGAGGAGAAGACATGAACTGGCATTCTTCCAAAGAAGACATTGAGATGGCTATCAGACACATGAAAAGATGTTCAACATCATTCATCATCAGGGAAATACAAATCAAAACTACAATGGGATATCACCTCACACCTGTCAGAAGGGCTAACATTAACAACACAGGAAACAACAGATGTTGGTGAGGATGTGGAGAAAGGAGAACCTTCTTACACTGCTGGTGGGAATGCAAACTGGTGCAGCCACTCTGGAAAACAGTATGGAGCTTCCTCAAAAACTTAAAAATAAAACTACCCTATGACCCAGCAATTGCACTACTAGGGATCTGCCCAAAGGATAAAAACGCACTGATTTGAAGGGATACATATACCCCGATGTTTATAGCAGCATTATTGAAAATGGCCATGTTACAGAAAGAGCCTAATATCCATGGACTGACTGATGAACGAATAAAGAAGATGTGGGTATACGTATATGTGTGTGTATACACACACAGACACAGACACACACACACAATGGCGCATTACTCAGCCATAAAAAGAAAAAGAATGAAATCTTGCCATTTGCAATGATGTGGATGGAGCGAGAATATTGTGCTAAATGCAGTAAGTCAGAGAAAGACAAATACCAAATAATTTCACTCATATGTGGAATTAAGAAATAAAACAGGAAAGGGAAGAAAAATAAGGCAGCAAATCATAAGAAACAGAACCATAGAGAACAAACTCAGGGTTACTGGAAGGGAGGAGAGGAGGGGGATGGGCCAGATACGTGATGGGCATTGAGGAGGGCACTTGTTGTGATGAGTACTGGGTATAGTAGTAAGTGATGAATCACTAAATTCTACTCCTGGAACCAACATTACACTGTATGTTAACTAACTAGAATTTAAATAAAACTTTGGAGGAAAAAAATTTTTTTAATTAAAAAAAAGAGAAACACACAAGTAAAGAAAAGAAAAAATTAAAAAAAATAAAAAATAATAAAAAGGAAAAGCTCTGCTGGAAGAAAACAAAAAAGGTGAACTCAAATCTCAGAATTACTTAGAAATAACAGTAGGTCAGGCTGAATATTAAGTATAATTGATCTCCAAAAATTATGTTAGACTTATATGAACAAGGAAGACTTTAAATCTCGTTACAAAATATCTCAAGTGCTTCCTGAATGTCATGTGTTGATTAAAATTTCTTAATGACACACATGCTTGAGAAAACTCATGTGAGTCTAAGCTCTTCCATCAAAACTCAAATTAAGGGGAAAAAAATCTTAAAAAATTAAAATTAAAATTAAAAACTCAAATTAAGGACTTATTTTAATATAGCTAAATACTTAGCGAGCAGCAAGTATCCTAGAAGACAGAACTTCCTCGCGTATCCGCAGTGACGAATACCGCTTCTCAGGACCTGCACTTGCTCACGTGTAAGCATCTTTGTAAGAACAAAGACCGAATCACTTAACATGTTCCCGTCAGCCACTCCTTTGTTCCCCTGTCGATCGTGCTAACGTAGACTTGGTAGGTGGTGTGAGCCAGGCAATTTTTGGGGACAGGAATTGAGAGAAACGTGAGCTCCTGCCCTGCGGACCTGTGGTCTGGCCGGAGAGCCACCTCAGGGAGGCGTCTGGCGCTCAGAGCACCACGAAGAGGGGGCTCCTCCCCGCAGGGTCCTGAGAGCAGGGTATGGAGGGTGACCAGGGTCCCACGGTGGTGGGACTGGTGGAGGGAGGGGACAGGTCACGTCCCTGACGTGAGAGAGAGGGCTGGAGAGCCCCAGAGAAGCACACCCTTTCAGGGGTGACTTAAGGAGGAGCCAAGAGTGGAGAAGGCTGAACCAGCAGAGGGGCCGGACTGGAACCACGTCCGGTGACAGGGGCGCGGGAGTGCGGCCACCACAGGAAGCCCTTCTCAGGGAAGACGAGACAGAAGGCAGAGCACCGCAGTTTGGCAGTGATGACAGGCGGTTTGGTGTACTCTTAGAAACTCGGATAAAAAAGAAGGAAAAAGAGAAGCAACAGTTAAAAAGCGTCAATTAAAGATTTGCTTTATTTTCATTAGTTTTAACTACTGGAAAAGCAAACCCACTTAGAAATGGAAGCGGCACCGAGGGAAGGTTAAAGGCAGAAGACACAGAATCACTGGTGGAACAAGGGTCAGCAGTGGCAGAAAGCGCGGGATCCAGAGCGGACTAGAGGCAAAGCGGAGCCAGTGGTGGGGGCCTGGGTCACAGGCCTGAGCAGAGGGGCATATGCTGGGTGAGCCGATGTGATGATCAGGAATGAATAAAGGTAGCGAAGCACTCGAAGTATTGCATTACGGGGTCGGGCTGAAGGCACAGAAAAGGGGAGTTAAGAGCAAGGTCCCAGGGGCACCTGAGTGGCTCAGTCGGTTAAGCCTCCTACTTCGGCTCAGGTCAGATCTCATGTTTTGGGTTTGAGTCCCGAGTCAGGCTCTGTGCTGACAGCTAGCTCAGAGCCTGGAGCCTGCTTCCAGTTCTGTCTCCTTTTCTCTCTGCCCCTCCCCCTCTCATGCTCTGTCTCGCTCTGTATCAAAAATAAATAAAACTTAAAAAAATTTTTTTTTAAAAAGAGCAAGGTCCCAGAGAATATGTGAGAATATTTACACAAGGGGTGCCTGGGTGGCTCAGTCAGTTAAACATCTGATTCTTGATCTCAGCTCAGGTCACCATCTCACAGTTGGCAAGTTCAAGCCCCGTGGAGGGCTCCTCAATGGCAGGACAGAGCTTGCTTGGGATCCTTTCTCTCCATCTCTTTCTGCCCCTTCCCTGCTAATGCTCTCTCTCTCTCAAAAAAAAAAAAAAAAAAAAGTCTAGCACAGTCCTTAGAATGCAGCAGGTACTCAGTAAATTAGGTAAAAGTACACATGAAATGTTCAACACTGCCTACTCATGGAAAAGAGCATTTATACTTTGAATTCAACATTTAAAAAATGTAACTAATTAACAAATGACACAAACCAACACACACAGACGGTAGAGATTGAAAAACATTTCTAATTCTGTTCATTGAAAAGGTCTAGAAGTGGAGCACCTGGCTGGCTCAGTCAGTGAAGCATGTGACTCTTGATATCTGGGCTGTGAGTCTGAGCCCCTCATTGAGGGTAGAGTTTTCCACTAAAAAAAAAAAAAAAGGCCTAGAAGCAATGACAATCCAGTAGCAATAAGCACTAGACTTTTTATATAACACACACCATGTCCCATTAAAAGACAAGGGTCCAAGGGTTCCCCAGTGGATCAGTCAGTTAAGCATCCGACTCTTGATTTTAGCTCAGGTCATGATCTCCCAGTTCGTGAGTTTAAGCCCTGACAAGGTGGAGCCTGCTTGGGATTCTTTCTCTCTGCCCCTCCCTTGCTCATGCGAGCACTCTCATTCTCTAAATGAATAAACTTTAAAAAAGACAAGGGATCCAAAGATAAATGCCTTTTGTCACATGTGGGATGGAAATGTACAAGAGAAACCTGGAACGTCTTTTTTTTTTTTTTTTTAAAGTAGGCTCCATGTCCAATGTGGGGCTTGAACCTATGACCCTGAGATCAAGAGTCGCAAGTTCTACTGACAGAGCCAGCCAGGTTGCCCTGAGACGTGGAAAGTCTTACACCTTAAAGAAAAGAAGCTATCAAAGACGACAGAGTTCTGGGGTTATGTCAAAAGGACACAGGAGCTAACCCGGGCTGCTAGTGACCGAAGATGAGACCCTTTGAATATCACTTGTAAAGATTAATGGATCATAATGGCAAAAGTGTTAAAATCCAGGAGTTGAAAAGAAAAAAACCCCACCCCTCACGACCTCATCATTTAACCCTGCGGGGTGCCAGGGCGCCAACTCGGGATTTTGAGAAATGGTAAGGAAAAAAGAGTCAAGTATTTATTCTGCCTTTCCTGGAGTATTTCAGGATAACAAACAAGTGATGGGAGAAATTCTTTTCAACCGGACAGGGTACCTGAGGAGAGAGTGCCGCCTTTCAGCGACCTCGACCTTGAGGTCCTCGAAGGAAATGAGGGACTCGGGCTCCAGCCATTACTGCCGCTAAAACGTGGCGAAGCTGCTCCAGGCAATGCATGGTGAAGAGCTCAGGCTGACAGCAGCCAGTCATTAACAACTGTTGAGCCTGGGGCATGGGGACGTGAGGGAAGGCTTTTACGCTCAACTTCTCCGTAAGTCTGAACATTTCTAAAGGGAAAATAACTATTGGCAAGGCTGTCTGGCACGCTGGAAACAGCACTTCAAAGTAAGGAGACCAGGAAACTAGTTCCGACTGTTTCCTGTTGTGACCTTCTATCACTCAGGGCCTTTTTTTCTTTTTCTGTAAATTTTAGGGGGCTGTACCACATCCTTCTGCTCAAAAAATTCTATAATCCTAAGGATATGAAAGTTCCTACAGACACAACTCACCTTTTCCATAAAAGACAAGTATTTCCTGTCTCTTTACATTGTTTTTCCTGAAGCTTAATCCAGAAGGAAAAACACTGTAGAGGACAAATTTAGAAACTCGAGTTCAGATTTTACACTAACTTAAGGTATGCATGACATTCGTTCTCAATTGGTAAGTGGGAGTTTACAAGGATTGCTAACTACCCTAAATACGCCCTTCATGAACACGGACCACTAGGATTTACGGACCACTAACTGAATCTTAAGATGTTCGAGTACTCCTGTTAAGTGAAACAAGCAAAGCACAAAAGGGTACCTAGAGTATGCTACCATTCACATAAGAAAGAAGGGGACCTAAGGAAACACACATGTGCAGAAGAGATACAGGACGAACGAACTAGAAATTAATGGGACAGGTCACCAACAGTGGGTGGGTGGGAAAAGGCTGGAAAGAAGGGGACAAGTGGGGATGGGGTGGCAGTGGTGAAGAGGGGGTGATACTTCAGCAAACACATACATTTCGATTCTTAGAACCACGCAGAACATAGTATTTACATACCTTCATACACCAAAAGTACACACAATGAAAATCAGCCAGGCTGTAGGAAGAATACAAACGCTAACAAAGACATTTAACTCTCTTCTAGATGCGTACTGTAACCACACTGGAGAGAGTGGGGCAGAAGAGAACTGAAGTAAGTAACTGTCTGGAAAACAGGGTCTGCATTACAAATTGGAAAGCCAGAGGCAAAAGGAACTTCACACAAATTCATCCGTAAATAGGTTTCTCACAGTGACAGAAGGTAACAATCTGAAACCACTTCATACTACGGAACACTAACTAAAACAAGTACATACATCATAGATAAGAAGAAGCAGGTTTCTTCCTCTTGGAGAAAAATTTTCAAATAAGGAAAGGACGAGGTAAAAATCAACTCTGTACTACTGTTCAGTCCAGTCTGGTCCAACCCGAATCCAAGGTGTGCGGATAATCTCAGGGTTTTTTAAAAATACAAATGTAGAGTGATGGGCACAAAAACAGAGATACACGTGTGCATGTGGGTTATTACACATTCATATATTCCACAGCTCTGTCTACTGAGCTGGCCCAGAAGCAGCGGCACCACAGTGGTAATGAGCTCACCTAGTGCCCAGATCTAGGGTTCCTAAATACCTTTCTCCAGTAAAAGGAACCAGGGCTCACTGAAGAAGGGGTTGATTCTGGAGCTGGGTCAGAAAATACAAGATGAGCCTGAAACACAGTGTAGCACCAGAAAGTAAAGAAATGCTTTAAAAAAAGATGGGGCTTGTTGAAAGAACACAGAAGTCAACCTGGAGGAGTTCTGAATTATCAAAGTTGAACAATCTGAGCAACAAATGACAGTCCTGGACCGTAATTCACAGAATGTCTGTAAGTCCATATGGTATCACTATTGAGTAAATAAATGGAGGAGAACAGAGAGCTGGTCCTTTCAGAATTCCCAAAAATATATGGGAAGGAATAAGGAAAACAGGAAAAAATTAGCATTTGGGAAACATCTCGTTCTTGTTTCAGGCAAGACATCAATGGATGCTACAATTAGCAAGCAAAAGTTTAAACTAAAAGAGGATATTTCATATTTACATTGCCTCAAGGTATCTTTTCCAAATTATAATTAATCACCAAGGGAAACATAGTAACTTTAAAGTAGAGAAAGCAAGAAATAACCACCAGAACCAAGTGATCACAGCAACAGCAACAAGCCACACCGACTTCATGAACATGATACAATGTTGTATTCTTCTCAAAAATGCAGAACCTCCATCCAATCATGAGCAAACACCAGACAAACCCAAACTGAGACAGTGGACCAAATAACTGCTCAGTGCAAACTGTCACGGTCATGAAGGATCAGGGAAGATGGACTATTTCAGACTGCAAAAGTCTGAAGAGAACTAACTACTGCAATGTATGTTGCTGGACAGGACCCTGGAACAGAAACAAGGCATTCATGGGAAATAGGTGAGATTTGAATAAGATCATTAGTTTAGTTAACAGGACTGTACTGATGTGAATTTCTTAGTTCAGACAACTGTGCTGTGGTTACATAAGGTGTAAACGTTAGGGGAAGGTGGGTGAAGGATATACGGAAATTGTACTATTTTTACAATGTTCAAAGTCTAAAATTATATCAAAATAAAGACTTTTAAAATAATGTTACATGATCCAGTCTATTTCTAAAAGAATTTAACTATACCTTTAGAGTAATAAATATATATTCTAATCATGAGTTCGTTCGCATCCTAAAGATTTTTTAAAATGCCAAAGAGTACAAGGGAAAGAAGTACAAATGTGCAGTCATACGTTGGGTTGCCTTTAATTTCTACGTGTAGATATTATCACCCTCTGGTGAACCTGACACTGTTTAATTTTCCAGTGCTAAAGAACTCGCCGCGACACTTTGTTTGTCCAGGGCCGTATTGGCTGGGGCAGTGCTCTCAAGTGTTAGCTGATGAAACGGAACATTTTGGCTGTTTCTAGGCACCAAAAGCTCTTAATTATCTGCATAAGTGAACTTTTTAGAAACTTATCAAAGTTCCACAGACACAGCACCCCCTCTCGCTCCAACACTATGTGCAGTCTCTCTTAGCGGACAAGACGGAAAGAAAGAGAGGCCGTCCCATACGGCATGCTTCCTTCCAAATGGTTTTATTCCATCAAAAAGGTCCTGCATCAGGCATGCCCGTGCTGTAGCCCTACGGTCCTATGCATGTTTACTCTTCTAGCACTTTTTCGTAGAATTTTTATATATTACATACATTCTTGTTATGTTAGAAATGTATGAATAGTCCTGGCTGTCAAGGAGCTGTGACAAACATATTTTCTTGTACAATACTAAAGCATTTTTCCTTTTCTGGCTTAGAACAATTTGCAAACTTAGTGGTATTGGTACTTTTTAAATATCCATGTTCCTGTACTTTACATTCCCCTATTTATAAAATGAATCAAAAAAAAATCTACAACACGATTCTTATCCTCACGCAGAATTCTTACAATAATAATGTGCTTGCATATATACAGAGCGAAGTCGTGCATTTCGGATAAATTTATCACTTAACACTCAGGCATTACTTTTGTAGACTTACTTCACTTCATTGACTTGTCTCAGAATCTCATGCTGAGAGTTCACCACAGTATCCAGCTCTTGCTGAGTGATCTGGAGGGAAAACAAAAGAATCCGATTCTGTACAAACAGACTGCACAACAGCCTCTCCTTGCCGCTTCTCCATGAGGCTGCCTAAGGCTCACACGCGTGTCTGGAAAGCGCACCTGTCCGTGCTGCCCTGGGATTGCGGCTCCTCTTTTAGAGATCTCCTCCGTCAAGGAAGAGACGTATCTCCTCTGTTCATCCAGAATCATATCTAACTGTCGGTTCAGCTGCTTGATTTCAAGGTGGATACGATTCTGTCCTTCAAAGATTTGTCTCAGCTCGCGGTCTCCTACACTCTCAAATATTTCATCCGCTGAAATGGAAATTGCAAATTAAAATTATTAAAAAAGGTTTTGAAATACCATAAGTAACTAAAGTATCAATATACAGGAAAATTAGAGGCACCTGGGTGGTTCAGTTGGTTGAGCGTCTGACTCATGATTTTGGCTCAGGTGTTGCATGATCCCAGGGTCGTGGGATCAAGCCCCACCTTGGGCTCTATGCTGAGTGTGGAGGCTGTCTGAGAGTCTCTCTCTCTCTCCACCCCCTCCCCTACTCCCATTTCTCTAAATAATAGTAATAAATAAAATATACTAAAGTTAGGACATCACCACTATGTTCTACTCCAGTGGTATGACCCCGCCGCCATAGTAAACACGCAGATCATCGATTCAATCATGACAAGATCACTATTTGTTTTTTGCCATCTCTGCTGGCTGAATACTTATAAATTAGTTCTGAATTTTTTTTCACCTAAAAATAATTTCTTCAAATATACTGTGTAATTCTACCTCTATGAAAGGGTAGAACGAATCTTTGTTACTAGGGGTCAGAACAGCGGCTGCCTCTGTGGAGCAGGGCTGGCTTAAAAGAGGCATGAGGGCACTTCACAGGGCGATAAAAAAATATTCTATGTGCTGATCTGAGTGTGAGTTATGCATGTATATGCATTTGTCAAAATTCATCAAACTACACTTAAAATCTGTATATTAAAATTATTTTTAAATTATTACTTACGTGATAAATTTAAAAATGCAGTTGAGAAGAGCAGGCTTTCCTTTTATACCTGACTATGCTGAAAATAAGACTATTTCATTTGAGCACTTTTTACAAAATGCTTCAGGACATACTTACAAACCATAGGTTGATATTTAAAACAAATCCAAGAAAATAATTAAATTTATCTTTTGTTTTTAGTTGCATGGAGCCTGATTCATACTGGCTGTGAGCTTTATTATACAGCTTTGATCATCTGTGCTGGTGGGGACAATCCAAATAAAAGTTAGCAGAGAATATGAAGCCACGCCATTTGGACGGGTCACGTTTTAGTTTTGGACAGCTAGCACACCTAAGTTCTCACTTACACTGGCTTAGACTAATTGTTTTAATATTTGCAAATTTCAAGGTCCAGAGTTCTGTCTAGCAGTAAAAGGGAAGGAGGGCAAGAGAATCATTTCACGTTACTTCCACAAACCTTCCGATATTTTTCCAGTAGTATCTCTATGTTAATAAGGAAATGTGTGCCACTCAAAAAGGAAAGACATACACCTTAGATGATTTCATTCCATAGATATTTACTGAGTCTCAACTACTAGGTCAGCAATGGGGCCCTTTTTTTTTTTTTTTAGGTTTAGGGGGCAGAACAGTAAACACGCAAACAGAATCCCTGTGCTCACAGTCTGCCCTCCGGTGGATGGCGGTTCAGCCACACCACCTGGATGACATCTCCCCCTGCGCGCTTTCCTAAGCCACACCCTCCTACTGGGGGGACATCAACCTCCGTGCCCCCGGACGGCACACCTGCTACGCTGCTCCCGGAAACTACCTGTATGTGCAAGACAGGAGCGCGACCAGATGCACGCATGTGCCACAGCCCCCGCGGTCCGAGCACAGCCGCCTCCGACTCACCAGGATGCCCCTGAAGGTCCGGGTGGCCCTTCTGGAATTCCTCCTTTTTTTTATCCAATTCTTGTTGAAAGTGCTCAAATTCCTCCTGATACTTTTCTTTTTCTTTTTCTGAAATTTCTTTATCTGGTGTGGGCTTTTTTGGAATTTAGAATCATTAAAAACAAATTAAAAGGGTAAGAAAATAATAAACCTCAATATACTTTTCTCCCCTTCATCTTAACTACTCTACTAGTTGAAAGGTTAACATAAAAATGTCATTTTCTTATTTATATCATAGGCAATTGACTTGCTACTAATAATTACAGCAGAACAATAACGCTGGGCACTGCCATTTCCTGCGTGCCCGCTAGCAGTGCACTGTCTGATTTCATGCTCACGGCAGCACAAGGGCCTCCGCTTTACCGGAAGAAACGGAGTGGAAGCGGAAGCTGAGTAACGTTTACAAGGTCATATAGCGGGAACAGGCAGGAGCAAGACCCACACCGAACCTGGGCTTCCCAAGGTTTCAGCTACAGAGAGCTACCAGCAAAGCAAACAAACTTTTTGAAAAAATTATACTTACTGGTTCTTTCCCAGGCTCAGTCAATTGGAAAGTCAGAAAAGAAAGGACATCATGGTCATCTACAAATTAAAACAAAATAAAACAAAAACAATACTGAAAAAGTTCTGTAACAGATTATTTTTATGATTGTGAAATTACTGCAGAGAGATCCATTGCTTTAAAAATGATCTGTATGAAAAGTAACAAATATTCACTCTAATCTGGTAAAGGCAGTGATGCTCTGTGAGCTTAGAGATAAAAATTCACCACAAAGATTTACACCAGAAATAAAAGTCACGTTCTTTTATTCTAAACCAGAATATCTGACATTGCTTAATAAATAACACATGTTTAATAAACAAGGAGATAGGGGCGCCTGGGTGGCTCAGTCAGTTAAGGGTCCGACTTCAGCTCAGATCATGAACTCATGGTCGTGAGTTCAGGCTACGCATCAGGCTCTGTGCTGACAGCTCAGAGCCTGGAGCCTGCTTCAGATTCTGTATTTCCTTTTCTCTTGGCCCCTCCCCTACTCACACTCTCTCTCTCAAAAATAAAAATAAACATTAAAATATAAAATAAAGGGGAGCCTGGATGGCTGAGCCGGCTAAGCATCAGGCTTCGGCTCTGGTCATAATCTCGTGATTTGTGGGTTCGAGCCCCGCATAGGGCTCTGCGCTGACAGCTCAGAGCCTGGAACCTGTTTCAGATTCTGTGTCTCCCTCTCTCTCTCTGACCCTCCCCTGCTTGTGCTGTCTCTCTCTATCTCTCAAAAATAAATAAAAAACAGAAAATAAAATAAAATAAGGGGATAAAGGCTAATAATAAAGAAGGGATAAGGGAACAAACAAACAAAGGTCAAAACAAGCCCAAACTCCTAAAACTGGCACCAGGATCCTCCCATATTTCCCCACAAATCTCCTTCACAGACTGTGCCCAAGTCAAATGATACAAAATTCTGTCCTTCATGTAATTCCACACCTGTCTCTGAACCTTTCTTATAGTACTTACCACTTCTCGCCTTCCTTTCTTGTTACGAACTTGACCCTGCTTTGTCCTGGCCTACTGGGGGAGCCCTGACTTATCCATGTTGTCCTGGCGTTACTGTAATAGTGTCTTCTTTTACTCTCAGAGCTTTCCAATTTAGAGAATATGATCATGTTATCTAAACATCATTCATACCTGCTTCCCTCACGTAGCAGATATTAGTAATTTTACTTTATCTAAAATCATAGTTTAAAAATCAAATCGATTTCAGGCTGTTGAAGCTGAAAATAGGGACTTAGCAGATCATACTTCGTAATGCTGACCTAAATTACCAATCCTGGCTAGGATACCAGTCACGTCCACAAAGAGCAATTAATTTCAACTGGTAACCTCTATGCTTTTCTGCCAGGATTATGGAGATGGAGATATGCAGCCAGACCCAAGAAGCCAAGATACCGGAGGACGGCTGCGCGGCCCATGGGGAGGTCACAGCCAGTCTTAAAAGGTTGACAGTAAACAAGTCTATACGTCTCAACAACATACTGTTCCCAAGGAAACTCAATGGCAAACCTGTAACATTAAGACGGCAAGACTTACCTGCGAGCCCTCCGGTTGCAGCAGATACTCCAAAATGTCCTTGAGGAGGGATAACCATGTTTTCCACTTTGGCGCAAAATTCATAATCATTTTTATCTGGTGTGAAGCCATTATTGATCATTACCTAAACGGAGAGACTAGAGCTATAGCTTTTATAACAGGCCTTGTAAAGTGAATTTCAAAGAGTCAATTTACGACTAACTGATCTTTGTATTTGGTCTAGTAACCAACTTTCAAAAAGCTATCAGTTTTCGCTCTCTATTAAAAAAGGTAATCCCCCCAGTCCATTAACTAACTTTACTTATTTGGTATCATCATACAAGTTACTTCACTTTAAATATTTTAACCCTACTAGGTGCCAAAGGCTTAAAGAGAACTTTTTGATGACATTCCACGAAAATCTTTCGAAAACAGAAGACGTCGGAAACCACGACTACTTTCTTCAAATGGTTCGTACAGAAGAGGGATACGACTTATTCTGAGCCCCCAACGACAGCCAAAATGAACACGATGAATTTACACTTTTTACTACAGCTGGTTGAGGATTAAGTAGATTAACTTGGCAGGTCATGAGCTTCTCTTCATTAAACTGAGGTAGGGGGTGTGGCTGGACAGTGGTAAGTCAGCAGAGAGACAAGAGAAGTGTCAGAGCCCTATTAACAAAAAGGCAAGGCAGAAAATGAAAACACTAAAAGGATACCTAAGTTTCTATTTGGTAGGATGTATTTAAAAATTTTTTTTAGTGTTTTATTTATTTTTGAGAGAGAGAGGCAGCACGAGCAGGGGAGGGTCAGAGAGAGAGGGAGACACAGAATTTGAAGACAGCACAGAGCCCAATGGGGGGGCTCAAATCCACAAACTGCAGGATCATGACCCGAGCCGAAGTCAGACACTTAACCGACTGAGCCACCCAGGTGCCCCAGGACGTATTTTTTTTAAAGTTTATTTCTTTTTGAAAGAGAGAGAGAGAATGAATGCAAGTGGAGGAGGGGCAGAGAGAGAGAATCCCAAGGAGGCTCCACACTGTCAGCACAGAGCCCAACGTGGGGCTTGAACCCACAAAGAGTGAGATCATGACCTGAGCTGAAATCAAGAGTTGGATGCTTAACCAACTGAGTCACTCAGGTGTCCTTGTGCAGACCATATTTTGGAAGGAATAACCCAAAATGTCTTAAAAGAATTTTGGAACCTGAAGAAAGCAAAGCATCCAGGAGACACACAGATACTGATCTGATCCCAGTCAAGCAGACGGAGCCTTCACTCCCAACAAGCCTACGTTCCCTCTGATCAGTGTGCTCCCATTTCAGTTTCCACCATTTACACATAGGTCTCCTCTACAGTGTTTTAAACTGGAATCAAGAATCGCTAGTCTCTGAGAGATAAAAAACAAAAGGCGTTGGGGTGTCTGGGTGGCTCAGTTGGTTGAGCGTCTGACTTCAGCACTGGTCATGATCTCATGATCTCACAGTTTGCAGGTTCAAGCCCTGCGTCAGGCTCTGTGCTGACAGCTCAGAGCCTGGAGCCTGCTTCTGATTCTGTGTATCCTTTCTCTGTTCCTCCCCTGCTCATAATCTGTTTCTCTCTCTCAAAAAAATAAATAAATGTTAAAAAAAATTAAAAATAAAAAGGTGTTAAGTTCATCACATTCTTATTCTAATCCTAAAAACTTTCAACTGTTCAGTATTTTTTCCTTATACTACAATAAACTGAAAATCCATTAGGAATCTTCACTGTCTAGTACTATTTCTTTAAGAAAGAGAGAGAGAGAATAATATATTCATTGCACTATGAATCTGGAGGAACGTTAGGTCTGGGATATGCTTTATTCATGTACAGTTTCAACCCACTGGTAACTACTACACCAGCAGTATTCAGTTTTCAATTAGCAATAATCGCGCCTCATAAACCTCATTGGCTATGATGCTGCCACTGTGCAAACTGCACTGGTCGTATTTAAGAATCACCTGTGGTGACTATGTCCCTCCACTAATAGCATTTCTTGCTCCCCTTACTCTGTTTTCCCCTCTGAAATTCAAACAACTGGGACATAATAAATGTGTAAGTACCAATTCAATAAACATCTCGAGTTACTACAATGAGCACAATATTAGGGACTATAAAGAATATAGGCTATAAGGCCTGTACTCGACAAGCTTACAACCATGTTGATGAGAAAAAAAATATACGAACCACAGTAATTCAAGACCATGTATTCTAAAGGCGAAACATGCACTAGAGGAAAAAAACAGTTTTGGAGAGAAAGATCATTATCTCTCTGCTAAGGACGGAACAGGCATCTGACCTAGTGCATCCAAGAATGAGCACCAACCACTCTGCTGCATAGAGAGAAGCAGGGAGCGTATTACAGGGAGAGATAAGACTGAGCAAACATAAAGGCTAGAACCAGTCAATCGCTCACGTGTCTTGGCAAGCCTCTCTCGAAAATCTTGTTCACAGTACTGGCTCTATACATTCGCAGATGTTACGTGAAAAAGCAATTCTGAAGAACGTAGAGTTTAACGAAAGTTTATTTCAAGACTTCCTAAAGTCTTTAATGTGCTAATATGCGGTTGGGCCCAATCTCTTCTGAACGTGAACTCTCTGGGGAGGACATTTTGGAGGACGACTTGGGGCCCTGTCAGTGGGTCCGGTGCACTGTGGGGTGTGGGGTGTGGGTAGCCCCCCACCCCCACCCTAGGACAATCTGTGACCCACAGCGTGTGCCTGTCCTCCCTGTGGTAGGTGGCTGGGTTCTGTCACATGAAGGTGACCATGACTTACTGATGGCCCTAATGAAATTGAACCGGATGTGTGACAGTTATAGTGGAACTCGGGTCCAAGTCCATCATGACAGGCCAACACCTCATCTATTCTGAGATCTCTAAATTGGTTTGGAATTTAAGACCGAGCCAATACAAAGTTCTCTGAAGAACAGCCTGCGGAAGCCTAGCTCATGATTTACGAGAGGGCAAAATTTAAACAAGATTTTTGTTATTTACAAGTATTATATAACCAGGTATTGATAACACCTTTATCAAGCAGAGTTCACATGTTAGTAATCGTGGACCTGCTCCCTAGATACATCCACTTAAGTCTCACCCTGGACTCAGTGTGTCTACAGCTGAACTCTCCCATCCCCGTCTTCCACATCTCACTCAGACACAAACGCTTACTCGTACAACTGGCCGGAACCCCAGGTTCCAGCTCTGACTCCCCCCCACCCAGCACACTAGTATGCAGTCCTGCAGGCTCTCCCTCCTAATCGCGTCTCCTCTCTTCTTTCCCCTCCCCTGATTCAGACCACAGCTGGGGGCTGACAGCTAAGGGAGCACTCTGTTCAAATCACAGCTGTGTTACTGACTGGGTATGCCACTAAGTTACTTGACAGTGCCCACATTCCATCTCCCCGTGAATAAGATGGGGACCTCACCCCGTCGGGTGGAGCAAGTGAGAATAAGAACGAAACTGGAAGGAATAAGCGAGAAGCTACATGCGCAGTACCGAACGCAGGGAGCAGCGCTTTAGGAGCTGGACCCCCTTCCACAGACACCACTGTGAGAGCACAGCTGCCCCCCTTCCCCAGCTGCAGATCTGATCCTTTCGCTTTCCTGCTCGCAGCTGCCGGCAGGAGTAACGACCCGAGGCCGGCGAGGCCGGCTACCACCACCGTTTCAGCCCCGCTTCCCACGGCCTCCTCTATCCTCCAGCCGAATCCCGTGCCTCTCCCCAATCTTCCAAGAGTCCCCGTGCCTGTTTCCTCTGCCTGGCACATGCACCCCATTTAAGAAATTCCTACTTCCCTCCTCGGGTGCAGCTCAACTCTGAGAAACCGCTCCTGGCCCTCCCTGCTCCCACCTGGCAGTCTGGAAGATCCTATCCCCTTGATGACTTAAGGGTGTGCGTGTTGCGGCACGTTATCACATAGCGTCGTAATGTTACGTAAGCGTCTCCACTCCACAGGACTACACGCTCTTCGGAGAAAATGGCCTTTATCTTCCTCATATTTGCATCTTGCTGGCTGGCATATGTATACAATGTGCGGGACAGAGTAAGCAGGGTGTTCAAACATACACGGACCACCTGCAACCCGCTGGCAAGGCTGCACCACACGGCACCGCTCACGCCAAGCTTTGCTGCCACTTCCGCTCTCTCACGGTAATGCTGAGAATGTACACAATATCCAAACTTACATGCCTTTAACTTCTACCAAAGATTCGAAGTGAAACGTCATGTGAGAATATTGTCCACCTGATCATCTCTAGGCGCACGTTACTTACTGTCAGTGTTTTCTGGTAATATGTAATCTTGGCCCGGACAGGATAGGGTTTATTACGAAAGTCCCTCTGGCAACTTGCTAAAGCTTGGCTGGCTCCATCGCTACGGTGTGAAGAGAAGGAAAACAAACAAAAAACATAGCAGCTTCCCAGTATTTAAAAAAGTCACTATTCAAAATGATCACCGTCCAGAAAGATAAAGTAACATCAAGTTCTGACACAGTCCTGGGATATCTGAAGTTATTTATTCAGAGGATGCAGAGTTAAGGGGCAAGTTTTTTTCCTGGGATTCCTGTCAGAGCTACGGATGGGTAACGTCGGAAGCCAGCGTTACCAGGTGCTGACATCAAGAGGAAAGTCACCCCCTCTCACGTGAGACTAGGGCCATCATCCTTTACGGCACAAATACACGTGGAGCTTTTAAAACTGCAGATTCCTAGATTCTGCCCCCGCCCGCCAAGTGAACGGCAGCAGCCTCACAAGGAGTGGCCTTGGCATCCTCTACTTTAAATAGCTCCACAGAGGGTCATGATGAGCCAGGAGGGTTAGAAATCACCAAGGTAGATGGGCGCCTGGGTGGCTCAGTTGGTTAAACGTCCAACTTCAGTTCAGGTTATGATCTCACAGTTCATGGGTTTGAGCCCTACATAGGGCTCTGTGTTGACAGCTCAGAGTCTGGAGCCTGCTTCGGATTCTGTGTCTCCCTCTCTCTCTCTGCCCCTCCCCTGATCACACTGTCTCTGTCTCTCAAAAATCAAAAAAATTAAAAAAAAAATCTTAAAAAAAACAAAATAAACAAACTGAAATTAAAAAAAAAAAGGAGATCACTAAGGTAGGGAACAGTAAAAGAAGTGCAGATACGCAATTTTTCTTATCATTTACTGATTGACTCACAGGTCATTCCTCCCACAACAAACATGCAAAAATAAAAAATGTCCATACCTAATTCATACACAGTATAAATAACTAAACACTTACAAGTTTTGTAGCTTACTGAGAACCTTTAAATACAGCAGCACAAAGATGAACAAAGTGGCATTGGCCACCTTATGGCTTGGCCATTAGGCCGGTCAAGACTCTGAACTTTATTTTTGAAAGATAAAGAAACATGACGAATGGCATTACTGAGAACTAGGAACATTTTATAAACCTCTCAATGTATTACATAACCTAAGGTTGAATAAAACACCACATGTTTATATTTGAAATCTGAGGTGGTCCATAGAATGAACTTTAAAACAGGAGCAAATTAAAATAAGACCTATCCACCAAGTTACAAAGTATATCAAGAAAAAGAATAATCTTATTTTATCTGGAAAACGTTCAGTCTATGGCCATAGCACCTGAACACGCCCAATCTCTGAAGCTAAGCAGGGTCGGGCCTGATTAGTACTTGGATGGAAAATGTTCAGTGTATTTTCTAAGGTTTTCAAAAAGAAGCTGAAATCAAATACTATATAAAGCACACACTTACTTTTGATGGTCATAATGGATTTGTCCATTGTTGCCTATGATTACTATAGCAGGATTATTTTTCTAAAAATAAAAAGAAGGTATTTGTTTTAAAGTCCTTAGGTCAAAGAATTCTTGATCATTCTAGAAGTACTAGAAAGCCTCTTACATTTCTAAAATTCTAGGACTCAGAATATTGAAATAATGAATCGAAAAGATTTCTACTTATTTAGAAAAAACTGAGTAAACTCTTCTGATCATTCAGAAAAAGTCCTTTAACACCTCAGTGAAGACTGATGATGTGCCCTCTATGAATAAATCAACTACCACACAGACGGGAGGGGCCACTGCGAGCTTGGGACAAGTGTGGGACCCAGGGAGTTACTAACCAGAGGACTAACGCGCCTCAGTGTTCAGGAAGTTATTATTCAAGTTCTCCTTTAAAGCACTAATAATGACTGACAATCAGCCGAGAACCTAGACCGTGAATCTGAAGGAGGCTAACACACAAGTGAATGTTTCCAATTCACAAGTATAATTTTGTTCTTAACTGTTTCAGGCTCTCCTAAAGACAGCATCAGAAAAATTGATCAAAAAGTGACTAACATATGAAAAAAGTATTAATATGTGAGCTAGTCAGAGAAGGACAGATATCATGTTTTCACTCATAAGTCTAACAGGAGAAACTTAGCAGAGGACCATGGGGGAGGGGAAGGGGAAAAAAAATAGTTGGGCAGACGGAGGGAGGCAAACCATGAGAGACTCTTGAATACTGAGACCAAACTGAGGGCTGATGGGAGAGGGGGTGATGGGCATGGAGGAGGGCACTTGTGGGGATGAGCACTGGGTGTTATATAGAAACCAACTTGATAATAAACTATAAAGGAAAAACAATATGTGAGCTAGTAGTAGTAATGCACATGGACATTTTCATGGAAACAAACTGTAACAGTATCAGTTTCACTGTCTATATCTAAACATCTAAACGATACATGCTTATGCATCCACATTACTGAGCACATTCAGGGGGTCGGGGAGGAAGGTCACTGCAGAGTTCTCAGAGTCAGAGCTCCATTATGACCTCTAGTTGGTATACAACAAATCACGAACTCATAGCTTTAAATTTCTAGACTCCTGGCTCCATAAAAACTAATCATCATAATTTAAAAATATGTTTGGAGATTTCTCTACTACTAACCTGACCAAAGTGCTAAACAGACTGACTTCTCACAGCCTGACTTTGTTTGTACATTCAAGCAGCTAATAGTCCTGACAACAAGTATACCTTTCCATCGTTGTCAAAAGAATCGAAAAATATTCCAACGCCATTCCACATATCAGCTGATCCAAACACAGGACCCTCCAAGCCTTGATTTTCTGTGTACCAAACTGCCTGTAAATACAAACAACAGGGGGCATTTCGAGGCGAGTGGCATGTGCATTGATACACATTTTCTAAGTTAAGGAAATTCTCATACCAGGCCATCAGCTCCAATGCGACCCCTTCCAGTCACACGAAATGTCACCTCAACTTCCCAGTTTTCAAAGGCTGCTTTTGTCTTTGTCCACACTGATCCTCTTTGGCTTTTTAAAGATGGTGCTATTCGAATTTGATCTGAACTTGGAATAGCATCTAAAACAAAAATCGAGGAAGAAAAGCTTTAAGTTACAATTAGGTAGAACTCAATGAACCATCACCGAACTGTTCCATATAGCTATCGAGATCTCATTTTGACTCAGCAAACCTGCACAGAAGTTTTGTTAGGAAAAAAGTACACGTTGATAGTTTCAACTTTAAAATTTTAGAGGCTTCTCACAGTTCCCCTGCCATCTTCTGAACAGTGAAATACTTCTGCAAAGAAAAAAATAAAAATAAAAAACTAAAGCTGCAACCATACACTAAAAATTCAAGAGGCAGGAGGGAAGAAATTATAGTAGCAAACCTACTATTTGATTCCCATAATAGTCTTTTTCAAGTACCTCAAAAACTTGCATATTATCTTTTTTAGGGGCAAAGTATTTTACCCGTTTACAAATGTTAGGAAGCTCAAACGGTGTGAAAGGAACATACCACTAGGAATCAAGAGACTTATTCCTAGTCTCAGTTCAGCTGTGTGACTTTGAGCAAATAATTCTCTTACTGTCTTGGGTTCACCATATGTTCACCTGTAAAATGAAGGGGCTGGGCTCAATCACTTCCAGAAACACCCCAAAAGCCATATGCAAAATTCTGTGCATATATACATTCTTCTAGGGAGAGGGTCAACTGATTTTCAAGGCAGTGAACAATTTTTTAGCCTCAGCAGATTCTCACAGAGAAGTGGGATCCCCAAAAAGGTGGTCTGCATCTCCAAGCTAGGCTCGAGTCCAGCCACCACTTACTGTTTGACTGTAGGAAAGTTACTCCATTTCTCTAACAGCCTCATAGGCATAGAAGTATTTCAATAAATGTTAGCTAGTCCTGCTGTAGAACTAGACATTAATGCACCTACTGGGCCTAAGTTTGAACAATTTTAACACACTCTCTCAGATATTCACCAGTTCTGACATCCACACTTGGAAATAACTGTATTACATCTTTACAGTTTGGAGAAACGGACAAGAAGACCAGTCGAGATACTTTAGTAAGATCAGTCGCTGTCACCATGACTTTCAAATGCTTAACGGGTAGGGCAGACATCACGGAAAGAGTGCTGGGCATCAGAACACCTGATATGGGTTCTGTTCGACTGACACTAGCTGTGTAACCTTTCTGTAGGGCAGTTTTTTCATCTATGAAGGAGCTAACACCTGCCTTGCTTACAAACGGTCAACTCAGAGAAGCGCCTGGGTGGCTCAGTCAGTTAAGTGTCTGGCTTCAGCTCAGGTCATGATCTCACGGTTCATGGGTTCGAGCCCTGCATCAGGCTCTGTGCTGACAGCTCAGAGCCTGGAGCCTGCTTCAGATTCTGTATCCCCCTCTCTCTCTGACCCTCCCCTGCTTGCGCTGTCTCTCTCTCTCAAAAATAAATAAAAAACATTAAAAAAAAAAAAAACGATCAACTCAGAGAATGAAGGGAAAGAGCTCTGAGAGCTACAAAGGGTTACAAATTGTTCTGACCATTTTTGTGCCCTTATGAACCCAGGACATGTACTAACAGTACAAAAGGACATTAGAGTTAAAAAAAAAAAAAAAAAAAAAGAAACACTATTGATTTGGTCTTCATTTGGGGATGAATGTAATGGGCCATGTTTAAACTAAATCTTAAATTTCTCTATTTGAAAAAACTGCTTTAAATAATGGCTCTCCAGGTAAAATGAAAAGGGGGAAAAATGATCAATGGAGTTAAGAAGACAGTGAGACCGTGAAAATTATAGTGATCATGAAAGCAAAGAGTATTCACAGCAGGGACTCCCTGATTCAGTGTGTAGAAAAAAATCACGACTGAAACACGAATCCCTTTATTTCAAATTCAAGTCTAGTCATCAACTTAAATCACCTAGGTACTCTGACATTTTTACAGCAGACAAGTTTGGTTGGGGATAGACTCTGTAGAGAAAGTAAAGGGAACTAATTTGAGTAGTTGATTAACATTCCTTATTGGCTGAAGGATGCAGTGGTAAGCGTGAAAGACAGAACAAGCAGGCCAGGGAGAGATGAGAAGCGATGAAGTGGAAACATATTCATCACCACTACCGAAAACTTTATCATCGGTCCACAACGAAAACAAAAACTCCAAAAACCTGTGTTTGGTGCACCTGCATCAACTCTATGTATTGAAAACAATACTAGGGGCGCCTGGGTGGCTCAGTCGGTTAAGCGTCTGGCTTTGGCTCAGGTCATGATCTCACAGTTCGTGGGTTCGAGCTCCGCATCGGGCTCTGTGCTGACAGCTAGCTCAGAGCCTGGAGCCTGCTTCAGATTCTGTGTCTCCCTCTCTCTCTCTGACCCTCCCCTGAATGCACTGTCTCTCTCTCTCTCAAAAATAAATAAAAGCACTAAAAAAAATTAAAAAAAAATAAAAACAATATTACCTCGAGCACAAAAGCCCAGCAACATACCCTTGACGAGTGGCCACACAGTAAACACCTGCACTCTACTTCAAATACTTCATGACTTGGCCATCAAGTCAAATTGAAATTGTATACCTTTGAATTATACATTCATTTCAGTGAAATGGTTCTTACTAAACATGTTTCCAATTCAGTGATCACTCTCTAGAAATGGGAGGTTTTATTTCAAAGCACTGGACAATCTAAAACGGTGCATACCAACCTTATATAAATAATTGTTTAATGACACATAAAGATGGAACTCAATGCCAGACTGCTCACCCATATCAAGGCATCTGCCCCTTGGTTCAAAGGGTACATCTATCTGATGGTCAGTGGACAGAGCTCACAGCATGCCAAGTGTTAGGGCTAGTTCCTTAGTCAGCAGTGACACATCAGCACTAGTAGGTACAGATACGTTTTCTTTCACATGTAAAAGTGTAAGCAAGGCTCTCTTACCTACTGACAGTGACAAACACCCAGCGGCAATAAAACTTGGAGCACAGATTACTTTCCATTTTCAAAAAAGCTAAAAATAACTTTTAAAAGGCTGTATCTGTGTTATTCTCCAGTGTCAAGTGCATAAACAATCCATACCAAAACACACATATCCCTTTTACCAAAGGGACGAGGGTGACTCTTGCTACATAATCCGAGAGAAAAGATCAAAGACCACGCCAAGTCACTATGAGGCAAGTTCAAGGTGTTCCACTAACATAACAACGTCCTCAGGCATTAAAAAAAGACTTAAAACCTACTTTAAAACGAATACACGCCCTCTCCGGAGGCGTCAGTGGGTACTGGGTACAACCTGGAGCATTAACCCTTGCTGGCACCGAAGAAAAGACAGCGGGGAGGCCCAGGAGAAGCGGGAAAGGAGGGAGGGAAGCTGCCTGAGCGGGTCTCAGGTTGGGACGCCCGGGGGTGGGGCCGCAGGGCGCTCCCGGCGAGACGTGGCACGGTGAAACGTGATGCTCAGAAGCGAGTCTGAGTGCCCGCAAGTGTAGGAAAGTAACAAAACACCTCTACACCCAACGGAAAGAACGGACGACGTCAAAGAAAAGAGGACAGGAGGCCGAGGGGTGGCCGAATAGGGTTGGGGGGAGAGTTAGGGGGCAGGCGAAGAGAACCCCGCGGACCAGAGCCGACCTGCAGGAGGGGCTGCTGAGAAGGGTCCGCCGCGCCAGCGGAGTGCAGCGGGGACTGGGTGACGAGAAGGAGACGCAAGGCGAGGAGGGGACCCCGGCCCCCCGCCCTCTTTCCCGGCTTACTCCCCGCGTGGGCCCAGAAGGGCACTGTCCCGTCGCTCTGCACCAGGTGCGGCCCCTTGAAGCTGTATTTGTACTCGAAACGGCGGTGTGGCAGTGCGGCTGCGGTGCCCGCAGCACCAGCGGCCGCGGGGTCGCCTCCCGTGCCGTCGCCCTCAGCGAAACGACTAAGCGACAGCAGCAGGGCGCAGAAAAGAGGCCGAACTCTGGCCTGGGGACCCCAGTGCCTGGATCCCGCCATCTTGGATTCTGGGAAGCGGAGGCCGGCGGGAGGAGGAGGGGCGCGGGAGCTGCGGACAGCCAACAGGGCGCTCGCTGATTGGCGGAGCCCGAGGGACCCTGAGGGCAAGGGTGAGCCCCGCCCCCGACCTCCGCTAGCCAGGCGGCAGCCAGACTCCGGGCATCTGTGGGCGTGGCCCCGCGGGAGGGGCGGGGTCTGGGGGGCGGTGCTGTCTACGCGTCCCTAGTCTTCTCCCGGGCGGGAAAGTGTCTCCAACGTTCCCTTTCCTGGCGACGCGGAATGTTGGGGGAGCACAGCCCACGCTTCTCTGCAAGAAGCTTTCTCCTGCCTTGTAACACAGGTTAGAGATGGAACTCGCGAGCCCTAACACCTCTTGTCCTCCTTGCCTACAATAGACCGTTCCAGTATTAGAAAAAAGTCGGGTTGTTTTTTTTTTTTTGATGTGATACCAGTTGTTCAGTAGCTGGTTTTCATTAGGTGGACTTTGCAGAAACAAGTCTTTCCAGAAACAAGGCATAGGTAAAAAAGTATGATGGTCCCAGCCCGCTGAGCTCCATCAATCTGTATTAGGGCATTTACAACAGTGGACCATGAATATTACTCTAGGGAGTTTGGATATTTCCACTGAAAGTGGGAAGTGTCTGTCTGTAATGATCTTTTTTTTTTTTATGTTTTTTATTTTTTTTTTTGACAAACAGAGAGAGACAGTACGAGCAGGGGAGGGTCAGAGAGAGAGGAAGATACAGATTCTGGAGCAGTCTCCAGGCTCTGAGCTAGCACTCCACACAGAGCCCTATGTGGGACTGGAACCTACAAACAGTGAGATCATGACCTGAGCCTGAGCCGAAGCCAGACACTTAACCAACTGAGTCACCCAAGTGCCCCTGTAATGGTCTTAAAGGAGAAAAAACTGGCAGGCAGGTTCTTGTTGAAAGGGAACACCTGGATGAGAGGTTACTAGTATCTGGAATGAGACACAAGTAAGGCAATAGAAACGAAAGAGGCAAGAGAACTTGACAGTAAATAACTTCAAAACATAAGAGCACCTGTTTCTCCCCTGACCCCATCTCAACACACCCTCCACCTTGTGTTTCCTTAGGCTTGCCTTTCAGTTGAGGTAATGAGAGCCTAGGTGGATATTCCTAAATACCTGCACTCTCCATTCCTCCTGTCCTGATGAACACCGCCATTTTGTTCAGGGTGGCAATATAGCCAGCTGAAATACTCATTTCTCCAGCCTGTGAGGCATCTATTGAAAGGTAGGTAGAAATGTCTGAGGAGGGACTCACCAAATAAAAAGGTAAAACCCACTAGATGAAGGGAGTCCTTTTCCCTGTTTGTCTTTCCTGCTTGGAATGTGCACGTAATGTCTGGAGGGCAGCAGTCATCTTGTGACCACTAAAAATGATGGCAGGAGAAGCCAGGGGCCCCCTATCTTTAATGATTGTCCTGAGCTGCCTGGCAGGCCAAGTCTGCCTATCTCCAGACTTCTGTCTTCTGAGCTAAGACTCTTACTCATTTAAACTATTATTTCCAGGTTTTATTACCTGCAATCCTAACTGATATCATAGCTCACATGTACTATGTATCAGGCACTATTCAGGGTGATAAACACACATTCACTCATTTAAGAGGAAATGAACCCAATATTTTTATCTAACATCAAGTCCTTACGCTAGCTGTTTCATTAATAGAAAATAGACCTCTTTCTCAAACTGTCTTTCCTAAAATAACATGTTGAACATGTTAAAAGCCCGTCTTCAAGTTTCACCAATTATAAATCAGTCATGAAATGGGAAGGCTTATGTACAATAGGATGATGTTTTACATTAAGGTCAATACCCTATTGTAAGTTTTTTTTTTAATATATAAGTTTTGTCAAATATAACAAGAAGGCATTTTCTACTACTCTCTGAGGCAATTTCCAAAAATGAATCTTCAATTTTTAAGTCAAAAGGGGGATATAAATTATGAAGGTCCCTCACCAGCCTACTGAGCCCAGCACAATGCTGAGAAGTGAACTCACTTCAGTAACTGATTTCTTGTAACTCTTTCCAGGTAAGAGCTGTGTCTAGTTGTATGCCTCTTCTATGATGACAAAAACTATCTTGGGTGCCAGAAGATTGACAGGACTATCCCATTTATAAAACCTGTTGTGATGCTAGGACACCTGGGTTGCTCCATTGCTTAAGCGTCTAATTCTTGATTCTGGCTCAGGTCATGATCTCATGGTTTGTGAGTTCGAGCCCTACGTTGGGCTCTGTGCTGATAGTGCAGAGCCTGCCTGCAATTCTCTCTCTCCCTCTCTCTCTCTCTCTGCCTCTCCCTCACTTGCTCTCTCTCTCTGGCTCTCTTTCTCAAAAATAAAATAAACTTAAAATCTATGGTGATGCTTTGCTCTTAAATGAGTAAAAAGACTAGGAGCAGATTGAGAGTGTCTTTTCTTCTTGGTCTTTCCACACATTGAGGTAACCTCGTGGATCAATGTGGTTTTTTCTGTAATTGGTGATCAATTTCAATTTTTTAAAATCCATCTACATTCCCCTTACCAGTGACACCTACTCTTGTTGGCTGGAGTCAGGGACAAAAATCTGTGGTCCATAAAAAAAAAATCTTCTATGGTCCATGAGATACTTCAATAACCTTATAATAGACCCTCATTTTCACTTAAACTGGCTGGAGAAAAGTTCACTTGGTTGCAGCAAATATGGTGTTAAAACTAAGGTCACATGACAATTCATTATTTGCATGAATGGCTTAACTACTGTGAGGGCCTCATAATGACTTTACATCAACCTCAGTTGATAAGAGTAATGAACATGATATTATCTGCTTGATCCTTCAGTGTGTGATCATTCATTCACTCATACATGTGTTCATTTGTATTCACTCATTAAGCATAACTGAGTAATTGACTATCCTAGAGGCAAGGTAATAGGCATACAACCTCAATAGAGAATTCAGATTTAACCTAAAACAACGGGAAAATAATTATACATATGTATATGTATTTTTAAGATTTTATTTTTAAGTAGCCTCTACAACCAACATGGGGCCAAGCTTACAACCCTGATATCAGGAGTCACATGCTCTACTGACTGAGCCAGCCAGATGCCCTGGGAATATATTGTACCGCACAGGATGCTTTGGGCTACAAAAAAAACATAACTCAGTTGCAAGTGGCTGAAACAATAAGGAAAACCATTATCTCACAGAACTGTAAGTTAGAGTTAGGACTGGGTGCAGGAAGTTACATGGCTCTGCTATGCATCTTGGAAACTTCCTTGGCTCTACTTTGTACTGACTTTATCCTTGGGCTTCTCCCCACCTTCTAAGATGGCAGTTTCTTCTTCAGATTCCATGGGAGAGAGAGAGAAAAAATATATCTCTTCCAACATGGGAATGAAACTTCTTTATTCAGCTTAGATTACATGCCTATCTTTGGAACATTGACATTAGCCAAGGGAAGACCACACACTGAATCAATCACTGATAGAGTGTGGGATTACAAGATTTGATTAAGAACAGTGGCCCTCAAATCTTGCTGTGTTCCAAATCACCTGTGGAACTCCACCCCCAATATTCACAGTTTAGGTCAAGGATGGGGCCTAAATGCTGCCTGTATGGGGACCATACTTTGAGAATCACTGGCTTAGACAAATCATGATCTGCCTCAGGAACTGGGGATGGAGTCAGCTCCCCTGAACTACAGGGGCTATGCGTGGGAGGGGTGAATATCTGACCGCAGTTGGGGTTCTGTTTATAAAGAAGGTTGAAATGAAAGACCAGAAGACAATGAGCAGCATCTCCTACACATGTTTAGGTAAAAACATGATAATGTCCTAGACTTTATAGATTATTAAGGATGCAAGATGGAGGAGTGATCTAAATTAGGAGGACATGATAACTGGTTATATGAACAAAGAGTTTTCAAGATTACACCATAGTTCACATAATCAGATCCTTTTAATTAACAGGGATACAAGACGTAAGATTTCTAAGGAAGGTGAACACAGAGTTGGATCTAGTCTCTACATAGCACGGTTGCTCCCCTCTTTGGATCGCCTTGTGGAGTTGTTATTGTCTCTCCAAGGCCAGTGTGTAACCACTAGGGCAAGGCCATAAGCAATTGGCTGAAATCCTTCTCAAGATGGTTTTTAATTAGGACACCTTTTAATAGGTGAGAGTGTGATAATGGGATGTTTGAGTGGTCCATCTTTTTATCAGTTGTATTGCACCCATTTGCCAAAGCAGAGTAAGAGAAACAAAAAGGTCTTTCCCAGAGTGTGCTTCTTAAAATTCCCTGGCACCAAGAGATGCTATGAGATACTATGAGGTAAGAGCTTTATAGTTAAGTGTAGGAGACATGAATGTTCATATGCACATTAAAGTGTTAAAGGTGCATAGAAATCCTCTCGAGTGGTGAAACCCAGTTGATTTTGCTTTAGCACATTTCCCAAAGTTATTTGATTATTGGAGCCTTTTTACACAACACTTGTTAAAATACTGCAGGATTTCTGTCTTGTGGAACACACTTTTGGAAATGCTGAAAACAACTTTAAAACGCCAGCAAGAAAATCTCAGTTTGTTGCATTAATAACCACTCCAAGACTGACCAAACTTCTCTCTAAAAACAATTCACTCCAATTGCTAATCTGAGCGTGCCTACATAGACAAAATCAATATCTGAATGTTTCACACACACCATGATTAAGCTGTGATCAAATGTAATAAAATGATTTCATAGGGTTTCTCTACTAATTTCTCCTTTGCCCACTTCAGATAAACAAAATGAGGGCTTCTGATGCCTTATACACAACAGATTCCTAAATATTTTTAAAGGTTGTACACAGCTGAGAAATATAATCATGAACACACAAAGCTTTATGTATCATGAGTTGAGCATTCTGAATGACTAGGATTTTAGCAATTTGCCAACAACTCCTTCAAAAGTCTGAATGAATATGAGGTGTCCAATAACAAATGGTGTTTATTTCTAACACATTCAATTCCGTTCAGTTTCCTAAACCCTTCCTGGATAGATACCTGTGAGATTCGAGGGTCTCTACCATTTCTAGTTTGTTGCTTTTATGTGGAGAACTATTTATAATACTTAAAATTTTAAGACCGTTCTCTTTCTAGAAGTTAAACTTCTAGAACCACACTCAATGGTTTCATTGTGGTCTAGATGAATAAATGCAGAGTAATGCTAAGTGTATGCTGTCATGATCATTTTCATTCAATACCTGAATTTTCTCATATTTTGCTTCCAAAAACCATCTGAAAAGGCATCTTATTAGGTGCACGCTAAGGGTCCCTCCTTCCACTAATCTCCCACTGAGGCCTACATAATGTAAGGGAGGACATGCCAGTGTCCCATTCACCCCCCACCCCTAAGTGTTTACTCTCTGTTTTTTAAAATAGTTTCTTCCATTCCATTGCTTGTCCCAAATTGGTACATGAAGCTTGGTAATTGCACACAGATTAAATGCATAGAGTAAAACCCAGCAATTATGGTAAAAATATATGCTTATATTTAAAGCAGTCAGTTATCAAAGACAAATGGATGCAGGATCCTGCACCAGAATGAGTCTGCTCAATATTGACATAGTGAATTGTCCTGAGAAGATTAAACCACAACTAGAAAAGCAGGCGCAGGAACAGTGAGTGACAGGGGCTTTATGGGGGGGCCGTGCCTCCCAGGGGGAGAGTTCATCTTCTTACTCAAAGAGACGCCTTCAGGGATCATGTAACTTGAATTCCCTGTGAATTCAGTGTCATCTTAGCTTGACCAGCTCTGGAAGAACATATTAACCTCCGCTTGTGATTTTCAGAAAACCATTCTAATTTAGCAAGTAATTAAGGGTCACATGCAGGATAAAGAGCTAGATAATCTTGGATTACCCACAGGAAGCTTTGTCTCCAAGGCAACCCCGGGTGGAGGGGCTGTTAATGCAAAGGCCAGTCGGTTAATGAACTGGGAATGGTAACTGGCTCCCAGACCCGTTTGAGCCGGGGAAATAGAAATAACAATTATATTGCTCTTGAATGATTCAGTGATAGAAAATAAATGTTTCAAAAGCCATCGCGGGCCAAGCATTTAGAGAAAGGATATAATTGTCACTATTCTGCTAGATCAAGCCTATGGATCTAAAATTAGCTTCTCTTGAATTCAAGCTACGCCAATCTTTATTTATGAATTTTAGCCTCATCTCTGGCTGAATTCTCCGGTTTCAGTGCTTCCTATGACCTAATTACTCCACAGCCTAGTTTCTCCAGAGGGGCAGCCTCAATAACCACACCAAGGCTGGGAGATTGGCTCAAGGGACCTTTGGAAGAGGAGACAAAGGTGGCATTGTCCATCAGAGGCTTTGATATCTCACGCTGGGCTAAAAAATAAGATAAGGGTACACAGATAAGCACCATAAGAGGATTTCTGACCAGGTTGGTAGAGGTGGAAGGGGAGAGTGGCGACAACCTAATGAGGAAGTACTGCCATAAAGTGGGGACACAAAGGCAGCCCCACAAGAAAACCTAAGTGGGACAAGGTGGAGACCTGAGTACCCAACTGACTCCTCCAGGAGCCTCTTTTTCCCCAGTGGCCAAGGCTGGTCTCACACGAACTTCACAACGCTTTCTACAATTCCATGAACCCTTCTTCACAATCCTCTTTTAAAAGCTTACTGAGGGGCACCTGGGTGGCTCAGCTGGTTAAGTGTCAGACATCAGTTCAGGTCACGATCTCACGGTTTGTGGGTTGCTGACAGCTCAGAGCCTGGATCCTGCTTCAGATTCTGTGTCTCCCCCCTCTCTCTGCCCCTCCCCAGCTCACACTCTGCTCTGACTCTTTCAAAAATAAAATTTTAAAAATACATAAATAAAATAAAAGCTTACTGAAATGCATGTCATACTCAACTGTATGTCCTATGTCAGTGTTCCTGAGCAGTCTTGCCTGCCTTACTTTTGGGTCTCTTTTGCTTGCGAGTCGTGGTGTAGACAGTATTCTATAAACATTTATTGAGAATCAGTTGTGAGCTGGGCACTGTGTCGGATGCTGGAGATACCAAGATAAATAAGACACGGTGTCTGACAGCAGGGGTTCACAGACCAGTGAAGGAACCAGGTGAGGAAACCAGAAATGTGCCATAAACTCTGAGATGAATCCAGTGGGACAGATACAGGATGCTGTACATTCTAGGATATTCGGTAATAAAAAAGAAGACCAGTAACGAGAAAGATGATTTATCACTAAGGCCGATGGTGTGGTGGACTGAACCGCAGCACTTGAGGAAAGGGTTTTAGGAAATACTGGCATTGAAAATATTTAGCTCATAATCACTAAATCAAGGCACGATGAAAAGCAAGGGTGATGAACTTCCAGGGTTAAGGAAGAAAAGGGTGAAGAGCAAGGAAGGTGTTTTGGCAGACTGACTCCATCCAGCCTCCTTAACCAGGACAATCTGTCCAGGATGATATATTTTTGGCACCTGCTGAGGTATGCACGGTTTTGAGCAAATGCCTCCATCAGGAGAGATTTCAGTATATGAGAGAAGAAAGTGATCCAAAACGTATCAGGTTTAGATGCCAGGCAATGGAAGGAGACAATTCGGTTTAACATGACACTAAATTGGATAAGGACCGATATCACAGTCTTAGGGAACCAGTCTTAAAATTCCATGAAACAGAGATATAAAGGCTGATGGGATTTGTGAAGGTTGTGTCTTCATTTAGGAAACTGTTCTCATGATAAAGGAAGGAATGTCTTCTCATCAAAAGATGAGAAAGACAAAAGGAAACCTATGCTCTGGGCAGTTGAGACCCAAATAAGGTCGCTCCATGAGAGGCAGGGCCCCAAAGAAGGTCCAAAGAAACTCAGTCTTTAGGCCCAAAGGCAAAAGGAAGAAAGGATACCAGCTCCACTGAGGGCAATTGGGAACACTTTGTTGTTTCGTGGAGACACTCAAATGAGGATGACGGGCCGCTTTATCAGATGGAGCTGGGGAAATCTAATGGAGGCAGAGGACATTTTCAGGGGGGATGTTCACCCCACGAATGGGATGCGCAGAGGTAAGGGGGCATCTGAGTTTCCATTCTGTATTTGTAAATGTATACAAAAGCACTGGGGAGGAAAGTAGATTTGAGAGCAGGAACAATGAGCCCACTGGGAGGTAGAAATAAACTGAAGCCATTTGTCTGATGACTGTTTAAATGGTCTGGAAGCATGCAGATAGGTCATCTGTGTCTGTAACTATGGTCATGATTTATAACCTCTGGGTTCAAGTTCAGATATGCATGGCCACATCTAAAAACCACAACAAGGGCCTAAAATCTGCCATCAACTTATTAATTCATTTAATTAGCATCCATAATTCTCTGTGTGCTGAGCCCTGCTCCAAGCAGGGATAGAAAAATGGGGCAGGCAGAGGAGGCCCTGGTCTCAGTGTTTTACGTGCTCACAAGAGGAGATGCACAATAAAACTGTCAACAGATTTTTTTAAAGGAAATTTCAAATTGTGATATTGATAAATGCCACGAAACCCAACAACAACAATACCAAAAACCAACAGAAAGGGGCTGAGAGTGACTGGCGGGATTGGGTGAGCAGGTGAGGGCTGTGGGAAAGCCTCGCCTTCGGGAGACATTTGATCGGTGGCCGAAGGGAGGCAGCTAAGTGAGGATCAGGGGACAGAGTGTCCCAAGCAGAAGGGACAGAATGTGCAATGTCCATGGGGCAGGAAAGCTGTGGCTTGTTCAAGGAGCGGAAGGGAAACCAAGAATGACCGTGGTATGGTCAGAAGTTGGAAAAGGGTAGGAGAAGATACTGGAAGATTGCGGGGGTTTTCTGAACATGGTGAGGAATTTGAATCGTATTCAAATCGCTGCTGGAAGCTACTGAAGTGTTTCCAGCAAGGGGCTACCATAATTTTCCTCTGCGGTCTGCGCCAATAAATGAATCTCCATGGACCAGTGGTGCTAGTATCATCTGAAGATTTGTTAGAAACGCAGATCTCAGATCCCACCCCAGACCAAGGGAATTGGAACCTATCTATCATCTATCTATATCTTAAAGTTCTGTTTGTTTATTTTGAAAGAGACAGTTCATGTGCGCCATGTGTGGAGGAGGGGCAGAGAGAGGGCAAGAGAGAATCCCAAGCAGGCTCCATGCTGATAGCACAGAGCTCTATCTCATGAACCATGAGGTCATGCCCTGAGCTGAAATCCAGAGTCGGACACTCAACCAACTAAGCCGCCCGAGTGCCCCCACAATCTGTATTTTAACAAGATCACCAGATGCTGCATGTGTACATAAAGCTTTGAGAAGCACTGCTATGATCATATTTGTGCTTTTAAAAGGCCCTAAGGCACACCTACTAAGACGGTTATAATTAAAAAAAAAAAAAAAAGGAAAGGAAGTGTTGGTGAGATTATAGAGAAGTGGGAACGCTAGGACATGGCTGGTGGGGATGTGAAATGATGTGGTCGTTATGGAAACCAGTTTGGCTACTGCTCATAACTCACCCATAAGTTAGCATATGACCTGGCAACTCCACTCCTGAGTATACATACCCACAAGAATTACAAGCAGGCATTCAAAGGAAAACTCATCGATGAATGTTTGTTTGTAATGGCACTTACTTACAGAAGCCCAAAGGTGGATACAACTCAACTGTCCATTGATTGATGAAGGTCAAACAAAAGGTGGTTTATCCGAACAATGGGATATAATCCAGCCATAAAAGGGGTGAAGAGCTGATATGGGCTACACTACAACCGACTCTAGAAAATGATATGCATGCTAAATGAAAAAAGCCAGGCACGAGAGGTCATAGACTATGATTCCATTTACATCAAGTACTCAACATAGGCAACAGGGACAGAAAGCAGACATGTGGTTACCAGGGGCGGGAAGGGGAAGGTGTGTGGGGATGAAGAGCAAATGCTTAATGGGTATGGGATTCTTGCTAGAGGTGGTGACAGTGTTCAGGAACTAGGTAGTGGTGATGGTCATACAACACTGTAAATGACTGTCACTAATAGTAGATTGTATGTTATGTGTATTGTACCATATTTTCTAAAAAAAAAGGACTGTAAAGACTGAAAGTGGAAGACACATCAGGTTGTATTTCCTCAAGGGCCTCTTGTGGGTGTAGAGCATGGTTGCTAAACCATGTTTTGATTTTATAACATTTCATTAATGATCAGGATAGTAAAACTTTATTTTTTTTAAGTTTATTTATTTTGAGAGAGAGGGAGAGAGTGAGTGGGGGCAGGGCAGAGAGCAAGGGAGAGAGAGAGAGAGAGAGAGAGAGAGAGAGAATCCCAAGCAGGCTCCATACTGTCCGTGCAGAGCCGGATGTGGGGATTGAACTCACAAACTGTGAGATCATGCCCTGAACCAAAATCAAGAGTCCGATGTTTATCTGACCGAGCCACCTACGTGCCCCAGGATAGTAGAACTTTAAAAGACACGTTCATTGCTTTGAGAAAACATCAAGCTACTAGACCTAGTAGTAACTTGCTGGAAGCTAAAATTAGAATGATTTTGCCTAAATTAGATCTGAATCAGGTAGACTGCAGTTCAACAAGGTTAAGCAAAGGAACTGAAGAAAAGGTACGCGAGGTAAAAAAAAAAAAAACAACTCAGGGAGTTAGAAGCCAAGGCCAGGGGGGCTCCGAGGGCAGGAAGCTCATTTTGATGACGGGATTCCTGAATGGGTGGGTGAATCATAGATCACATAGAAACCATCTGGTCCGACTGACACATGCTCAAATTGCATTTCCAACTCCGGGCTGGTAGCTTGGGAAGCACAGGAGAACCAGGCATTGGTGAGGTTTAGAAGACGAACACCTATGAAGAGAAGTTTTGCAGATCCACTCACTTATTTGTCCTCCAGACCAGTCCAGTCTCCTGGTCACCTACCACCTACCATGGCTCCATGTCGTGAGAGGCAGTAGAGCATGAGAGCTATGGGTCTAGAGTGGTCTTGAATCATACCACCACCATTTATTGTGTGTACTATAGGGCAAGTCACTTCACCTTCTATGCCTCTGTTTTCTCAACTGTAAAACGGAGACACTGATTTAGAGTTGTGACAATGAACTGAGTCAATACATGGAAATGGCTCAGAGCAATGCTTGGAACCCCAGAGTCACTAGATCCCATTAGCGGCCAATTACCTCTACTCGGCAGGGCACTGGGATCGTGGAGAGAGCTCGATGTTCTCTCTGCCATGAGCTCACATCTGGTAGGAAATCAAGCACAGTGCTGCCTGCCAAACACAAAGGAAGAGGGGGGCACAAAGTGCTCTGGAGTCCCAGAAGGACTTTAGTTTTTGCCCAGGAGGAAAATGGGAGGGTTCTAAAGACCGCGGTAGATTGGGAGAGGGGTGACCGTTGTTGCAGCCAGAAGGGACAATATGTGCAGAGGTCAGATGTGTGCAAGACCTAGCTTCTGTGAGGAGTTGTGATTGGTTTGGTGCAGCTGGCGCAGGGTGTGAGGGGGTCATCCCTGCAGATGAGTGGGAAAGCCAGCACTCCTGGCTTCTGGTGGTTGCCAGTGATTTTTAGGCTTTCTTGGCATGTGCTTATATCACTCCAGTTTTAGTCTCTGTTCACATGGCCAACTTCTCTATGTGTTTCTATGTCTAAATTTGATTCTTTTTATAAGGCACTAGTCATTGATTAAAGTTCACCCTGGGGCACCTGGGGGGCTCAGCCGGTTGAGCATCCCACTCCTGATTTCCACTCAGGTCATGATCTCATGGTTTCGCAAGTTTGAGCCCTGCATGGGCTCTGTGCTGACAGAGTGGAGCCTGCTTGAGATTCTCCCTCTTTCTCTGCCTCTTCTCCACTCACACTCTCTCTGTCACTCTCCAAATAAATAAATAAACTTAGGGGCGCCTGGGTGGCTCAGTTGGTTAAATGTCCAACTTTGGCTCAGGTCATGATCTCATGGTTCATGAGTTTGAGCCCTGCGTTGGGCTCTGTGCTGAGAGCTCAGAGCCTGGAGCCTGCTTCAGATTCTGTGTCTCCCTCTCTCTCTGTCCCTCCTCCATGCATGCTCTGTGTCTCTCTCAAAAATAAAATAAGCATTAAAAAAAAATAAATAAACTTAAAAAAAGTTCACCCTAACTGAGGATGACCTCATTTTAACTTGATTACATCTGAAAAGACCCTATTTCCAAATGAGGTCACTTTCAGAGGTCCTAGGAGGTAGGACCAGAGGACATCTTTCATTGTAGGTGGGGGAGATCATTCACCCTGTGGCAGGGACTGGCCTGTTAGACCAGGGAGAGACGCACCTAAATATACACTTTACACGCATTGCTCTGGGGGTTTGAGAGGAGGAGACTGGAGGACCAGGAGATGCTGGAGGACCACTTAGGGGTTTATTGTGAATCAGGAAGAACTGCTGAGGCCCTCACAAAGGTCACCTTTAAGAACGCCGAGCCAGAAGCACAGCCAGTCTCGTCGGAATTTGGGGCGAGAATAGTTCCTAGGCAGTGAGGAACGTGTCCTTTTATCAGGAGATGAATGGTGTCTAGTTCTGAGCTGCCACCGACGATTATTTCCCCCATCCCCAACCATTTCTTCCTCGGGTTTGATAAGATGATGATATTTTTGTTGGCACATACAATATATTTAATAAATATTTTGATCAAAATTAAGAAAAAAACTAAACCACGAATAAATGGTAAGTAATGCTACCAAAACAGCCTAGAAGAAAGATGAAATATGACAAAGCAAGACCATTAAAACCATGCCCAGGCAAGATGGCTGCGTCGGGGACTTCCCTCTGTCCATCCAAACCTACCAGTTAACCTTGTGAACGTGCACAGGTTCTGTGGTCTCCAGGAAGCTTGCTGGTCACTCCCCGTGTGCATTGGGTTCCCCTGAGCTCCTAAGCTTCTCTTCTCCAGAACAGAGTTAGTTTCTTCTACTATTGCCCACAGGTCCTCCTGTAAACCCTTTGGCCAATTGATTCACCTCTTTCAGCTTAATTCCAGTTTGGCACTAGAATCATTTGACAGACAGCCCTCCCCCAGCCATTCCAGATCTGAGGCCTCAGGCTCCCGACTCCTTTCCATCCCTGCTGGTGCATTTACCTCCAGGCTGTCATGGCCTCTCCAGTACCTGTCACCTGCCAGACTTTGCTCTCCAAACCTGCACTCCCCTTGCCCCCTTTCTTAACATGAGCAGGTCAGATCCTGTCTTTTGCCTCCTCTGATACCTGCAGAGCACAGCCGACACTCCAAGGAGGATTGAAATTCCAGGGCGATACCTGACTCACAACTGACCTCAGCTCTCAAGTCCTTGTCTTCTTCCCCACTGCTGCCCTTCGTTTAGGACTGGCTCAGCAAAGCTTTCCTCTGATCAAGAGGTTTCCTCTGGTGGTGCTCCTCTTGTGTGCTCCGTGATTCCACTGATCGTTGGGCCTTCCTCGTTAGAGCACCACCCCCTGCAGACCAGGACTGCAGGACTGGGCCTCTCACGTGCCCCCAGCACCCACCACAGTGTGGAAAACAGTCTGCTCTCAGGAGGTACTCGGAGCAGGAGTGAGCAAGGAGGGGGGACCAGCGGTGTCCTTGTCTTTGGCAGCGATATCTTACATTTGGTACATCCTGAGAGATGGCAATATTCTAGTTCCATCATTTCTGTCATTTATTAGTTGGGTAGTTCAATGACAGCAAACTTCTTAAGCAATTCATTTGATCTACTGTTCTTACAAGGGCCGGAAAAACTCTTATTTCTTTCCTTCCTTTTTTTTTTTTTAAAAAAGGCTATTTATTTATTTTGAGAGAGAGAGAGAGAGAGAGAGAGAGAGAGAGAGAGAGAGAATCCCAAGGAGGCTTCATGCTGTCAGCGCAGAGCCCATCATGGGGCTGGATCCCATAAACCGTGAAATCATGACCTGAGCTGAAACCCAGAGTCGGACACTTAACCAACTAAGCCACCCAGGCAGCTCTCCTCCTCCTGCTCCTCCTCCTCCCCCTCTATCCTCTCCTCCCCCTTCTTTCTCTTCTCCTCTTCCTCCCCTTCCTCCTCCTCCTCTTCCTCCTTCTTCTCCTTCTTCAATAGTTCCAAGCTGAAGAGTTAGTTCCCCGGCATCATCCAGAAGTGACCTACATGTTTTGGTTGTTGGCATTGTGTGACGATATCATTTTGAACTCATGGCTTTTAATGTATTTGACGCACTTTAATCCACTTCAGTTATTATCCAGGAGCCCTGTTCTCTAATCTTGCTGTTGGCATGACCTGTGAGGAAGTCACTTACCTTTCTTCCTTATTAAATTGGGAGATGTGTCTCTACTTTCTGGCTTTCCCGTGTCTCAGACCTCATACAAAGGTATTTCTTTTTTCCAGCAAAATCAATGAAATAATTGTATAACTAAGTTCAATCTCATTTTTGTCTGTGCAACTTATTTTATTAAATTAATTTGTAAAACATAAACATCGTTAGGTATACGTTCTGGTTTTTTTTTAATATTAAAAAATATGGTCACTGAACTGACCGAGGCCACACTGATTGACCCTTCTGTTTGCTCTTTCAGAAGCTGCAGTCAACTGGCAAATAGCTTCCCCAGCCTCCTGGTGAAGCATCTGCTAGGGCTTTGCAGACTGCGGTGTGTCCTCCCTCCCGCGCCCCCCACCCCCTGCCTACTCGTCTCTGTCCTCAGCTGCTCATTAACTCATTAGAAGCAGCTTTAAGAGCAGCTGAGGGGAAGTTTTGCCTCTACTGACTGTAGCTCCAAGCACCTGCCTCAGGGTCACCTGGAACCCTTGGTAAACGTGTCCTACACGATCCACACTCTGGCATCACACGCTACTTTCCCTCTATAGCATTTGTGACAGCATCAGGAATCGGAACATTCCTTCCATCAATCTTGGTGCAATGCCAGCCCCGGGTCCTGGACCAGATGCTCCATGAGGGCGGGCTGCGTTGGGTTTTGCTTACCTTCATCGCCCCCGTCCTCAGCTCAAGGGATGGGGCTTGGTGGGCAGTCCCGGTACTCTGATGCTGAATCCCAGGTGCATGAGTGACCGAATCCGCTGGTCTGCTGGAGAGCCACTTGGACACACAGAGACCTTCCTCTTGATGTTCAAATCGTCCTTGTACCATTAAGGATTTCCCCCCAGCGGGGGCTGACACGTAGGTCTAGATGTCAGAACAAGGGTGCAGATCCACGAGTGTGGATACAACGGACAGCAGGGCTCTCCGGTTCTAATCTAACATACTCGGGGGCTTGAGAGGAGGAGACTGGCCAGTTTCTGGTCTGGTGGGACTTCATGTTATTAGGAAAAACAAACAAATGCTGACCTGCTAGACTGATGATCTAGAATCTGGTGCAGGCTCAGCCGCTCTCGGTGACCTGGGTGACTGTAAGCTCATCCCTTGGCCTGCAGAACACAGACACCTGTAGGGATCTTCCTAGCGTTACGATCCCAAGGTTCTGCATGCGCAGAGTGTGGTCTCACTGACTGTAGCGCCAGGCTGCCTTCTCAGCCTATAATGGACGTAGATGGTGTTCATTCCAAATATCTCCCCCTAAGCCAAACTCTTCCTTAGATTCACAGTTTTCAGACCAGATGCTGCACAATCATTGTTGCCTTTTACCACCCTGTCTGCTTCCTGGGTTTCCGTCTCTCACTTGGTCTCCTTGTGTTGGCTTTAAATTATTGGCAGCTGACTTAGGTGCCAGGCACTGTTCCAAGCACTTGGCATGTGTCAACTCATTTCTCAAGGATAAAGTGCCATCGCCCTAGGGTTTGCTCACGTCAGGTGCTCATATTACCAGCTGCGTTGTGGCTTGTCGACTTCATATTTCTCTGGCTGATGGCTATGGCGTGGCCAGATTTTACGTTAAGGCAGCATGGAAAGGTCACTTAAACACTTGAACACTTAGGTTGGGAACAGATGACCCAGGGCAGGGTCAGCGCCCTAAAGTGAGTTACAAAGTGTCGGGAAATAACACTGCAGGAAGTGTTTGATGACAGTGAGAGAGAACATATCAAGCGCTAGATCCCTTGGCAGACTTCCTAAATCCTCCGAGAGGGCAGGAAACAGAGAGTGGAACCGCAGCCTGTGTAGCCCACGTGCTCGATGCGAGTCTCCGGGTCCACCTGGCGTCCTTTCTACGGGGTTCTGTTACACGAGGGAGAGCAGGCAAGCGAGGCGCCCTGCCTGCCAGAAGGTGTTTCTGGAAGTCCACCCCCACCCCCCGCCCCGCTCCACAGTGCGCCTCTCTCCCTGCAACGCCCTCTGCTCTCTTTTCTTTGCTACTTAAAAACTTAAACAGGGGCGCCTGAGTAGCTAAGTCGGTTAAGTGTCCAACTTTGGCTCAGGTCATGATCTCGAGGTTCGTGAGTTCAAGCCCCACGTCAGACTCTGTGCTGACAGCTCAGAGCCTGGAGCCTGCTTCGGATTCTGTCTCTCTCTCTCTCTCTCTCTCTCTCTCTCTCTCTCTCTCTCTGCCCCTATCCTGCTCACTCTCTGGCTCCCCAAAATAAATAAACATTAAAAAAATTTTTTTTTAATTTAAACGGTCACTTGACTGAAGATATTAAGATGCTAGTTTTCTGATGATAAAAGTTATACGGGCTCATGCTGAAGACTTGGGAGGTAGAGAAAAGTATAAAGAAGAAGCAAACAAAAAACCAACCCATTCAATTCTCAGAGTCACTGTTGGTAAGTAGTTCTACCTTGTTTTCACCAATTCATAGCCCCTGAAGACAACTTTTCATGACCATGTATCACTCCACGCCTGGGCAGGTCTGAGATGTAGCCTCTTCTCTGGAGCAAGAAGAAATGGCAAGTCACATCCAACTGGCCCGGGAAAAACTCTTTTCTCTCTGAGAAGAGAGACAAAGGTCGGGATGACGCACGCCTGTCTCCATACAGTCTCTGCCTGCGGTTTTGAAAGGGAGCCAGGGAGTTGGAAGGTAAAGATTTTAGCCCGAATTCAGCCCAATGTGGGAGTTAAGGGGGTGGTGGGGGGGGGGGGAGACACAGCCCCACTAACCTGATGATTCCTGCTCTGGCTAACCTGGGAAGACCCTCTGGAAGGATCTGAAAATCAAATCTCTCCCTTGCGTCCCTTTCTCCCGCACTGAACCTTTCCCTTTCACTCCCCCCCCCCCCC
>NC_043713.1:15802836-15810915 GCF_006229205.1 Suricata suricatta | reverse complement strand
AGGAGACAAAAGCAGTGTAAAGATAACTCAATGAGAGAGGCCGGCACAACCTCATGTAATCACTTAAGACAAGCATTGAACGTTCTCTTTGCTACCCACGCTGGGCCTATTCACCTTTCTTTCTTCCTTTTGGATGCATTTAAGACTGTTTTGCTGGGAAGACAGGCCTCCTGGGAGTCTCATAATTCCTTATTCAGAGGCTACCTGTTTACAGCTTTCAGAGCCCGGACCTAAACAATCCTATATTGTCCGCCTGGTGCTTCCCTAAACTCCAGCCTCCCTAATGGCGAGTTCCCTGGGAGCAGCCGGAGCAGTGAAAGCCTGGCTTTATGCTCACAGAGCGTTCTCGTTCTAGTGTCTTCTAATTACACAGGAGGGCAACAATGTATTTTTTTTTTCAATGAGAGTTCTTTGGAGCAGTTAATTTGGTGCCTGTACTAAATGCCCCCAAACATTAATTAGGGTGGAAGGAACCCTAATTTCCTCCACAGCTTTGCCCCTCCACTTACTTCCCTCGCTTTCACAGAGGACTCGATGAGTCTCCGTAATGAAATTACCTCATTAATGCCTTTATTCTTCACAGTAACTCATTCAAAACCGACCATTTAGCTTTAATTTAATGCTGTCAAAAGGAAAAAGGTGCATTCATGGCTTTGATTAGCAAAAAAATTTGCCCCCCTAAGGGGCGGACAGATTTAAATTATGAAGATGGTAAGTAGTGAGTTATAATTGGGGACAAGCAGCACTACAGAGAAGCTTAAATGCTTTCAAAGCCGGGCCTGGCCGGTCTGCAGATTATTAACTGTGTCCAGGGCCTTGTTCCTTCTATTTGAATTGATGGCAAGTTAACTATAAAAAAGAAAATGGGGTTTAATTTTTGTTTAATACACAGAGGGGCTGTATTTACCCACAGAGCAATAGCTTTTCGATGAGCTCAGTCTTTGTTCTCTTAATAATTTATTATCCATGCTTTCTAGCAGGAGTTTTGAGGGATGCCAGGCATGCCTCTGTTTCCAGGGAAAAACAAACCCTTAAGTGCAGGGACCCAAGCAAGAGGGTGGTTGACCTAACACTTCATTGAGGGGAGCACAGATACGTGAGTTCTACTAACGCGTTTCGCAGTGGTTTTTAAAGTTATAGCACTCTGGGGATTTCACCTTTAGAAATCTCTTTCCTTGACATTTTCTCATTTGATACAACAGTCCTAGGAAGGAAGGCTTAGGTCTTAAGTGCCTGGTGAAAAAGCAGAGGTTCAGGGAGTCTGAGGGATTTACTAAAAAAGTCATGGTTGGTGGCAAATGCAGGACCAGAACCACTGCCCTGCAAGCTGGGGGAGCTCCCTATGCTCCCATTTCGAGGAAAAGCTGCCTTTTTGTAACATCCGGAGTTTCAAGTGGGTTCACGTCGGCTCAATCTCAATTTGTAAATAAAGGAAAGTCTACAACACCAGGTGATACTAAATACTCTCCTATCTGAAATATACTGCTTGGTGACATAGATATAAAATATATATAATCATGTAGCTTCTTTTTTTAAAATCTGAATTTACGGACATAACCATCAAAACAGGGGCACTTGTCTGGCTTAGTCGGTGGAGCATGGGACCCTGTGAGTGTGAGGTGGAGCCCCACACTGGGGTGTAGGGATTACTTAAAAATAAAATCTTAACAAATAAAACCTTAAAAAATAACCGTCCAAACAATCAAGAGGCTCAACAGAAAGAGTGTGGGACTTGGGGTCAGACAGATCTGCTTGAAAAACCCCACCTCTACCGTGAAGAGTTTGCTTCCGTTTTCTGGGTCTCAGACACCGCATTTGTTCAATGGAAGTAGCAAAACCAATGTGTAAGGATGAGATAACTCCGGAAAAGAGTCCGCATGTAAACAGTGCCTTACAAATTTCAGAGAGTAAATGTTGGGGATAAAATATTTTCCCTCTACTCTCTTAGGTTCTAAGCTTGAGGCCTGTAAATGACACTGACCAAAGGCAGGTTCCCAAGAGAAAAGACATATTTTTATTCATGGAAAAATGTGACTTAAGGAGGAATCTGAAACTTACACATACCATTTTGGTAGGAGATGGGGAGGGGCAGAGGGGCACTTCTGGGAGAACAAATGGCTTCTTAGAAACAGGGTGAGGAAGAGGAAGAAAGGGCATTTAAAAACAAATGACTTTTTGGACGGATAAATGGGCCCTTGGGAGAATAGATGGGAGATAGATTCAGGTTTGTGGCAGTGTATGTTTGGGTGTGGTGCAGACTTCCCCTCCAAGAAGAGATTAGAGTTGCTCTAGGGGAAAGGATTTATGACAACTGAGTTCTTTTGGGTAGATAAGGGGCTTCAGGAACTTAAATGCTTTCAGCTTAACAAAATCTTTATGCCACCATGGCTTATTCTGGGCCCCTTCCTAAAGAAAAGATGGTATTAATAATAACCATTTATTGAACCAAGCTAAATGCCTTCTGCATCGTGGAAAGACGCAACAATTCATATGTTTTTGTATTCATATACTTTAATATGCATGGTTTATAAGATAATATTTTAAGTAATAACTAATTTAAAACCACCAGATATTAATCATGCCACTATAAAAAATCATGCCACTATATACTTTATACATTTCTGAGCCCTTGAGATTAAAAAAATATTCTGGCAACAAACATCAAATACAAATAGTTGCACCCACAGGTGCCTGAGTGGCTCAGTCGGTTAGGCATCCGACTCTTAATCTCAGGGTGGTGAGTTCAAGCCCTGCATTGGGGTCTGCTCTGGGTGTGGAGCCTACTTTTTTTTTTTTAATTTTTAAAGGTTTATTTATTTTTGAGAGAGAGAGACACAGAGCATGAGCAGGGGAGGGACAGAGAGAGAGAGAGGGACACAGAATCCGAAGCAGGCTCCAGGCTCTGAGCTGTTAGCACAGAGCCCGACACAGGGCTCAAGCCCACGAACCGCAAGATCATGACCCGAGTTGAAGTCAGCTGCTTAACCGACTGAGCCACCCAGGCACCCCTTGGAGCCTACCTAAAAACAAATAATTCTGCCATTATAGAAAAAACTGACAATTGGAAAGGCATGTTATTTTACATCAAGTCCATGTAATTCCATCAGGTGACTTAAGAATATTTAACCTCTTCTTTGTTGTCATGGCCAAGCACATTATTTATAAAAAAAAAAAATAAAGAACTATTTATTTGCAAAGCAAAACATCTCCCTTAATTCATATAATATTAGTTGCTTGAGCAACTAATCCTTCATGCCCATGTAAGAAGCAACATTTTTCTGGCCTTTGGTTCCAATGTACTGGGCTTCACGTAAGATACCAAGTTGCTTCAAGGCCATTGGCAAATAGGTGCGTTTGTGCGTTGACTTGTGTTTCCCACAAAAAGATAAGTTCAAGTCCTAACCCCCAATATCTGGAAATGTGACCTTATTTAAAAAGAGGGTCATTACAGATGTAATTAGTCAAGAGGCCGTCCTACCAGGATAGGGTGGACTTAACCCATTGGGACTGGAGTGCCTGTCAAAAGGGGAATTTGGACCCAGGGACAGACACACAGGGAGGGAAGATGATGTGAAGACCTGGAGAACCCCGTGTGACCGCAGAGGATGGGGGCAATGCATCTGCAGGCACCGAAGGCGACTGCCCACACCTGAAGCTAGGACAGGGTCCTGGGACAGATCCTTCCCTTCCCCCAGAGCCTCCACAGGGAGCACGGCTCAGCCAACACCTTGACTTTGACTTCTAGCCTCTAGAACTATGAGATAGTAAGTCTCTACATTTAAAGTTGCCCAATTTATGGCACTTTGTTTGGCAGCCTACCACATGGCAGGTGTGATACAAATGTTTTTAGAAACAATTATTTAGGGGCGCCTGGGTGGCTCAGTCGGTTAAGTGTAGGGCTTCAGCTCAGGTCATGATCTCACAGTTGGTGAGTTTGAACCCTGCATCAGGCTCTGTGCTGACAGCTCAGAACCTGGAGCCTGCTTCAGATTCTGTGTCTCATTCTGTCTCTGTCCCTCCCGGCTGGCGCTGTCTCTCTCTCTCTCAAAAATAAATAAACATTTTTTTAAAAAAGGAGCTATTATTGGAGCTCATTATAAGTAATGGGCCTTACTCTTCTGTCATCACAATTATTAGTGATATAGTGATTTATTTTTTTAAGGTTTTTAATTTATTTTTGAGAGAGAGAGACACATAGCATGAGCAGGGGAGGGTCAGAGAAAGAGGGAGACACAGAATCTAAAGACAGCCTCCAGCCTCTGAGCTGTCAGCACAGAGCCCGATGCGGGGCTCAAACCCACGAACCGCGAGATCGTGACCTGAGTCAAAGCTGGACACTCAACCGACTGAGCCACCCAGGTGCCACTATAGTGATGTATTATGTAAATCATGTTCATATGCTCTTATTAGCACATTTATTGATTTTTTTGGTTCATATAATCCTTTTCTTCCAAAGATCTTCAAGTAGTAAAAGTTTGATCACTGCTGGATATTTATCAGAAAAAAAAATTCTGAGACGCTTCTCTGACACTGTCCCTCTCCCCACACCCCTTAAATAAAGTATCATATGTACTGGCCACGTCAATGTCTTTCCTTTACTCTGTGGTCTTCTTGACCATAGAGAAACACCAATGTCAAGAGGAGTTTCTTATTAAGAGAAGTCAATACATACATGTATATTTATAGCATTGACAGAATCAAGAACAAAGGAGTAAGTGAAAATCTTTTCCATAAATAAGTTAGAAACAAAGTTGGAAGTGTCTAGTTCAATGGCTGGTACACAGTAAGTTCTTAATAGATATCCATTTCTGTCCATCCTGCTCTTCTTTATAAAACAAGGTTTCAGGGGCACCTGGGTGGCTTAGTTGGTTAAATGTCTGACTTTGGCTCGGGCCATGGTCTCAAGATTTGTGAGTCTGAGCTCCACATCAGGCTCTGCACTGACAGCTCGGAGTCTGGAGCCTGCTTCAAATTCTCTGTCTCTCTCTCTTTCTGCGCTCTTCCCTGGCTTGTGCTCTCTCTCTCCCTCTCTCAGAAATAAATAAAATGTTAAAAGAAATAAAACAAGGCATTAGTGTAAAAGAAACAGGGATGTCAAGCAACAAATCCACTTTTTAAACAATAATTTTTAAGTTTTTCTTTTATTCTAATATAAGACAGAGATAGAGAGCAAGTGGCGGAGGGACAGAGAAAGAGGGAGACAGAATCCCAAGCAGGCTCCACGCTGCCAGCACAGAGCCTGATATGGGACTCGATCCACGAACCCTGAGATCATGACCTGAGCCAGAGACGAGTCAGACACTTAACTGAGTCACCCAGGTGCCCCTAGCAAATCCACGTTTTAATTCTGTGTGGGACATACTCAAAGAATTTTGCAAACCCTTAAGACAAATGTAAAACCTGCGTGGTGTGAGCTTACAGGTATGTGAGAGCCGTGAGCTTCAGGCAAGGCTTTAAAAAACATAGATTAGACATCCGCAGCGCACTTGGATGTGACTTCTCCCAGCTCTGAATAGCCATGTTGCCTTGCCATTTTTTTAAAAAACCCAGTCAGCCTTGGATGCTGTTTGTTTGTGTCTGTGAATGATCTCCTCTAACAGACTCCTGGAGGAAAGGAGTCCTTTTATTCACATTTTGTTTTGGTCCATAATCGCCTCACTTTGTATGTTGCCCCCGGTATTGTCATTCCTATCCTTTCCACACTGTTTACCGGCAGCCTTCTCCGACAAGCTATAAACTCCTCAAGGGCAAGTGCAAACACACAGGTACATTCTTACTACCACTTCCTGTTCTGGGGTGCTGGCCAAATTCACGTCTATTTCAAAGGCACTCTTGTTTCTGGCCAAATCCTCTGGGACCTGTGCTGCTTTCCTCCGTGAGGTCAAGGCCAAGAATTTTAACTCCATTTTATCCCACACAGTTGTTTCTGGAACATTACTCAGTCCTGGGCACATTGTAGGTCGATACATGACTGTAGGAATGATGCTTTAGCGTATTACAGTGATAAATGGTGCCGTCCTGTGACGTCGGATTCTCATAAAACATCAGCCTGTGTGTGGAGGAGGAGGCCACGCTTCGAATGGCAACGTGGAGACTGGTAGGAATTGAATGCTAGCGATGTACATAGTTCTTTTTCATTCTTTGTGTCCTTATCTGAACAATGGAAATAAGCACGCCAGCCACCATTAAAAATAGCACGTTCGTTTTACAGGGGATAGTTTGCCAGTGAGCAAATAAGACCGTGAGCCTCCAGGGGAATTCATCTCCTTTGATTGCTGGCTCGTTTGATTCATGCTAGACGAAGAGTCCGCTCTGAAGAACACAGAGCCAGTTTGTAATCATGCCCTGGAAAGCACACAACTTCATTCTCTCCCCCGTGGCGGCACTGGAAGGAAACCTGAACATAACCTCCTTCTTCACTCTCCTTCTTTCCTCGTTGCATCTCCTCAATTCTAACAAATACTACTAATGACCGGGCTGTATCGACATTACCTAGTCAAGTAGCCCATTCAGTCTGCTCAAAAGAGCACAGACATAATCAAGCATTTGGCTGAATGCACAATTCACGCTGAATAGAGCAAATATTTGCATTCAAGTACAGGTCACCGGCAACCAATTGAAATATCGATAAAGGAAGCCTGTGGGAACTAAATGCACATAAAGGAAGGGAAGCAGGAAAGAGAAAAAAGGAGGTTCTCAAGGGGGTGAGCCGGGGCAACAGGACCGCAGGGGCGATCTGTCCCTTCCCGAGGAGGTAGGTGGCTCAGCTCAGGAGGTGAGCCTCAGAAAGCGGGATATTCAAACTGTTCTGTTTGGTTCCTAAGTGGAATTCATAATTTACTACCGAAGTACCAGTAGATTTCTTAACAGGAAGCCCCTGCCCCCGCCCACCCGATTTTATTTAAAAATAGAATGAGGCTAGAGTCTCTGTGGCTTTTTTATACTGTCCTATGTGGCCACTAGCTCACCTCGGGGTAGTTTTATGGGCTTGAAGGCACCTCTGTACCTCGTACCTCCTGGCTCCAACCCCCATCATCCACTCACCCGTGCCGCTTAGCAAACCCGGAGCTCTGCGGCCCAAAGTAAATGTTTGCCCCAGTCACAGTCCATTTATAACGCCTTCCTTTATGGATGGTTTAATTCTCAAACACGCATTCTGCATGTGGGCATTAATGTGCCCCGGGGCCGCCCTCAGCCACATCCCTTTCCGCATACAAGGGTCAGAAACTCCCGTCTCCGCCTTCACCAGAATACCCAGCTTTCTTACACCCTCCGACCTGCCAGCACCAGACTCCTCTGCGGGTCCAGCCTAATTCCCCCAAGCTTTGAAACCCCCCCAGAGAGCAGGGATTGGGCCAAGAGCCCCCAGTCGCAGTGGCTTCCTGGTCCTTGGAGTCGAAGGGCCAACAGCAAGGCCGGTCAGCTGCTTGGGCCCAACACCAAGAGCTCCACTGAATGGGGGGTGGGTTTAGATAATCATTAGGCATCCAGGGTTCACTGCCTGGAGATGAAGATTCTACTCGAGCCTCAGGAGATGCTAACGTGCGGCCGAGAGGAGCAGAGCCCGGTCTTCTAGGCTCATTCAGCTTCACGGAACGGGTTAAGGGAAATGACTCCTGTCCTCCTCATTTTAATTTTGGTTTTAAAACTTATTGATCTTTATTTTAGAGAGAGAGAGAGAATAAAACAAATGGGGGAGAAGGGAGAGGGAGGGAAGGAGAGAGAGAGAGAGAGAGAGAGAGAGAGAGAGAGAGAGAAAGAGAGAGGGAGAATTCTAAGAAGGCTCCATGCTCAGCGCAGAACCTGACATGGGCTTGATCCCATGATCCTGGGATCATGCAGAGCAGAAATAAGGAGCGCCTGGGTGGCTCAGTCAGTTAAGTGTCCCACTTCGGCTCAGATCATGATCTTGCATCTTGTGAGGTTGAGCCCCACATCAGGCTGTCTGCTGTCAGCACAGAGCCCGCTTGGGATCCTCTGTCCCCTTCTCTGTCTGTCCCTCCCCCATTCATGCTGTCTCTCTCTGAAAATAAAAATTAAAATTAAAAAAAAGTCAGATGCTCAATAGACTTGAGCTAC
>NC_043713.1:15777127-15802736 GCF_006229205.1 Suricata suricatta | reverse complement strand
TTCTATCAATCAGGCCTCTTTTTTGAACCTGGAGTTTTAATGCTATAGGATAAAAAGAGTTGATATTTATAACAAAGGACTATAACATCTTGCAATGTTAAATTGTACTCAGAATAAAGTGTTCTGTTATAATTCTTTGTCTTTTTATTTGTTTATAGAGTGTATGATATTTGTCTAATAATCAGAACGTTTATCTAAGTAGATCACGTCACACTCGGTCGCTTCAGATAACTTTTTTTTGGCCTTATATTAAATGGTTATTTAGAAGCTTAATGTAACTATCTTACCCCAAACCATAGGCCAATCGGTGGGGAGGGTCAGGGTGGTTGTGGTGGTGTGTGCACATCGATTTCTCATTCAGAAGATTCTTACTTCCTCTGGATCACCACCTGCATGTCTTGGGCTATTCGGAGTCTGGACGAGGACATGGGTCAGTCAGTGGAACTGATGACCACTCCTGGAGACAGAGGAGTCCAACCTGGAGAAGCAGACTAATGGGAGAGGGTAGGCAGCGGGACTCCGGCCTCAGCAAGACTATTATGACTGTCGAGGAAGAGCCCGACCAATGAGGAAAGTAAAGAAGGTAGGGTACATCCTACCTACAAGGATGAAAGGGTATCTCAGGGCTGGGAGAGCAGCTGGGCCTTTTGAGGACGAGGAATCACGAAGGGCGACGCCATCAAGAGGGAAGGCAGAGGTCCACTCCTTCTGGGCCAGCAGGGTCCACGACTCTGGCGCTCCTGTCATCTCCAGGCACCAGTGCGGACTTCAGAACAATCGTCCTTTGCAGTGCACATGTTGATGTCACTGGTCTCTCCTTGCTTTGACCTTTCTTTCATCCGTTCTGAGGAATGTGGCTTGTTCTGCCTTCTGTCCCATTTCTTGGTAAGCAATCCTTATCTCAGTGAACAAAAGGAGACAAGCCTTCGCTTGCTTGTGGGTATCCACATGTCTTCAGTCTTTTGAAGTGATTTGCAAGAAAATTAACAAATGTGGTTTATTTCACCTGAAGGATATTTGCTTTACTAATAGCAAATTCACGCCCAGCTGTTCCAGCTCTGTGCCTCTTGGCAGACACAGGACACAACAACTGTTTTGTTTCAATGTTGAGTCAGGGTGGAGTTTTCTTGAAGCCATCTTAAAGGACACGTGAGTACCAAGAGTGCACAGAACTCCGTGGAAGTGAGGATAATAGGAACAGCTGTGGGTAACTGGAAGATGCACAGGGTTGACAAATACCCTGCCGCCTGGGTGACAGCAATTATAAAATGCCTTTGATGTGTAAGATGCATTCAATTTTGTAGATGTTACACGTCATTTAAGAGGTAATTAAATTCGGTATTTGTGTGGTGGATGTTGAGAATAGAGGTCCTCAGAGGGGACAGTGACTGCAGGTCTTCCAGAACAGAACGTTCCAGTGCTGTGAGGATGCAGCTAGCTGGGAAGGAGCACCCACTCCTGGGGTCCTGCGTCACTCTGGAGCCTTACGGCCCTGTCTCCTCTGAGCCTCACGACAAGAGCTTGGAATAGGCTCAGCTTAGTGATGAGGGAGCATGAGGCAGGCTCGGGGTGACGCAAACGTTAGCGCTGCCCCCACCCCCCTCCAGGTGGAGCATGTATGATATTCCTTGCACACTCCTGGCTACCGAAGAACAAGGGAAGGGGGTTTAAGTGCTTGCCATGGTGATGTGGGAAACTAAGGCAAATGAAAAATTAAATTCCCTTACTTAATAGAGCCCGTTGACAAGTCCTTGAGACCGGCAGAGTGACCTCCCTCTAGAAGCCCAGCTGCCTCCTGATGACACTTTGTTGGGGACAAAAGAGAATCAACTTCACATGATCCCAACCCCCACGATCCTGTAAGTCTGCTTCCTTTATCTCAACTGCCTCAAGATATGCTGCAGTCCTACTCTAAGCTATGGCCCCTGATATACATCTAAAGGGTCTCGTGACTGAGGTTTTATGAAACACTAATAAATGGTGTTTCCCTAGCAACAATGAACCCCTCAAGGTCCTCGAAACCTTGCTTCCAAAATTCCTTAGAGACTTACTCTCTCCCTGACCCCCTTTCAACCTGAGGGTATGTAATGAGTTACCCATCAGGACCCCATGAAGCTCTTCTTGCCCATGGGTCCTATCCCCTGCTTTCATAAAACCACCTTTTTGCACCAAAGACATCTTCAAGAATTCTTTCTTGGTCGTTGGCTCTGGACCACTCCACTATCGCCGCCCCCCAAACTTCATCATTAGGACCTTCCTTTATAGGTGAGGAATGGGGGCTCCATTCATGAAGGCCAAGGGCATGCTTGTGTCACACCGTGGGTGGGAGGCAGGGAGAGCCAGAGCAGAGACGGTGTGGCCCCAGAGCAGGCGATTTCCCAGACCACCAGTGGGGGCTGGGTCAGGTAAGGGTTTGCAGGCACTTCTTCGTGATGGGTTAACCACATGGAATAGCCTGGGATTGGAAATGGGCTCTTGGACAAATCAAATTTTAAAACCAATGCTTCCTTCAGCAGAAAGCTAGAATAATCCCTAGTGTGTCTTGGACAGAAAACATATGGGACAGCAGATAAGCCCTTTGATTGATCTTTTTCCTTTGGGGTCTAGAAAATTATGCCATATATAACTATATATATATAGTTACATGTATATAGTCATAAAATATAGCCACACAGTCATAAAATATATGTACAATATGTTGATATTTTTGCCAAATACGGATGAAATCAAAATAGGCCATTTATGATTTCAGCAAGGTTCTAAAACCATTCTTTTTCTTTTAAGTTTTTTTATTTTTGAGAGAGAGAGGGAGAAACAGAGTGCAAGTGGGGGAGGGGCAGAGAGAGAGACACACACACACAGAATCTGAAGCAGGCTCCAGGCTCTGAGCTGTCAGCACAGAGCCCGATGCGGGGCTCAAACTCATGGACGGTGGGATCATGAACTGAGCTGCAGTTGGACGTTCCACCATCTGAGCCCCCCAGGTGCCCCAGTTCTGAAACAATTCTTAAAAAGTATTTCTGAAGGGCACCTCGGTTAAACATCTGACTTTGGCTCAGCTCACGATCTCGTGGTTCATGGGTTCAAGCTCCGCATTGGGCTGATGATGTGGGGCCTGCTTGGGATGCCTTCTCTGTCTCTGTTTCCGTCTCTCTCTGCCCCTCTCCCTCTCACGCTCTCTCTCTCCTTCTCTCTCAAAACAAACCAACTTAAAAAATATTCATGAAATGGAAGGACATAACCATGACCCTCAGCTGACCTTCACAAACTCCATCCCAGACACATCTTGGTTTTTTCATTATTATCCCACATGAAAAATTAGTGGCAAATGCAGCTGTGTTGCATTTAACAAATGTAGAAGCCTCCCATGATCAGTAGTTGGTTGGTTAATTGACGAAGTCCATCAAATCAGGCTTTTAAAAAGGGAAACATTTTCATTTCGCTTAAAGCCTAGACGTGTATAGTCACACCAACCTGAAGATGTAAGCCTCCTGTCTCTTCTTTGCATACGGCCCATCGACTAGAGCTTTCATTTGTATTGCACAGATCACAGCCTGAACTCATGGCACATACTTTCCAGTTGGAGTTCTTTAACCTGCAGAAACCCTGTAACACAATAAAAGCGTAGAATTCTGCTAACTATTAAAAAATTTCCCTTAACATTCTTTTTTTAAAGGTCATCTCTACGCCCAACATGGGGCTCCAACTCACAACCCCAAGATCAAGAGTTGCGTGCTCCACTGAGTCGGCCAGTGCCCCGGCCCCCTTTGGTGCCCTGCTTCCCCTAAACCTTTATAGGACTCTTCCCTATACTGATTTGATTAAAAAATATGTCTTAATGATTATTTTTACCAAGCCTCTTCACGGTATCCAATTTTGATGTCTTTTCTCGTGTACTCACTTGTGCACAGACCTAGACTATATTTTATCAGCTACAGAAGCACGCAGATGGGCATTCCGGGTTATACCTGCCTTGAACCTGACACCTCTCAGCCAGTCCTGGCTCCCCGCACGCTGTCCCACACAGGCCGCTCCTCTCACAGAACCCACGCTGCTGGATTCCGTCTGCTCCGTTTCTCAGAAGACCCACGCAGACACGGCACACACACTGCCTTTACTGTAGAAAAGAAATTTGCTGAAACCAGAAACATCAACAACGTTTTCAGGACATTTCCCGAGATCTGAACCCACGTTCGACACAATCTTTGATGGCTGCACAGGCACCATCAGTGGCGAGGAAGGAGGCGCCCCGAATGTGGCAGTCGTCTGAAAACGAAAGCTCGGTTCTCTGCAACGTGCTTTTGATAAGCCCGGAGACTGGAGTTGTGTGTTTACTAAATGCATTTCTATTAATACAAAAAAATATTATGGGAAATCAGAAAAGAGATGAAAGGAGAAGGAATCTTGCCTGCTAACTAAGCCAGTGCTGTTTTCGGGAAGGGTGAATTCACGAATTTTAGAAAACTTTCGCCAGCATCAAAGCAAACAGGATTGTGAATTAACCATCAAGTAGCCAGAATGTTTAATTAACGAGAGTCCCAGACAGGCGCTTCTTGACACCCCCGATTGCCAAATAGTCCCAGAGGCTGGAACAATGCTGGGCCAGCCCTGTTCTGGGAGGGTCTGCTGTGGGCTCAGCTTCCGGGCTTTTGCTCCGTAGCCTGGCAAGGGGGGAAGGGTGAAGGTTGTCACGGGAGAATGAGCCAGGGGCGGAGGGACCCTTTTTGCCTGCCTCTCCCAGGCCGACTGCGGTGGGTTGCAAGATTATTGCATCTGGGGTCAGAGCCAGTATGTAAGAGCCAGCTGCAACAGGCCTCTACCTTGGTGTAATCCAACCTGGTTACCAGGAATGCAAGTCTTTGGATCTTGCGGCCAGGGAGGCGTTAAGTAGTCACCTGGATAACCTGATGCTTTCTAGGAGCGCTGGAAGGCAGCTAGAGGCACCCCCCATGTTTTGGGGGGCACTTCCCTGATCACCAAGCCAGTGGTTTTCAACAGTGGCAATACTGCCTCCTAGGCGTTGCTTAGGAAATGATGTGTGGTATGTGTGTGTGTGTGTGTGTGTGTGTGTAGGAATTATAAGAGGGGTTGCTGTCACAATGAATGAAGAGCCTAGACCCTCACTCTAGTCTCCATATAAACACAATTTACCTTTCACAAAGTTGTAATTCTATGTAAATTAAGGAGGGATTATACTTACGCCTGGTTGGAATTTTACTGAGCGTTCTTCACCAATACAGTGCAGCTCGTGGGATTTGAGTCACCAACACTCGGTGCTGCTTGGCGGTTGTCCTATTTGGGTGAGTGTGTGAACAGGCAAGAGCATCTGCTTTCTTTTAGCTGTTGAAATACATATGCATTTATTACAACCACATCTCTTTTATTTATTCTTTATATACTGTTAGGACATTAGCGTGAGCCCAAAAAAAATCAACAAATGTAGAGGCTGTGCATTTCATGTTAGGAAAGTGTAGTAACAATATTTGTTACAGAAGGGAGGGCATTGAGTCTGATGGGATCGGATGGTGCTGCTCAAATTGAACTTGCAACCCCCAGCAAGTTCTACTTGTTCTACTGCTGTAACACAGACGCCCCGACTCAATCCTCCACACACTGTTTGGTCCAGCGCTAACCTAGCTTCTTGGAGCAGAGCAGATCAGGCAATAGGTATCAGGCCGACCAGGCGATATGTATCGAATTCTAGAAAGTTAGGTGCTAGGCATGAACTGAGGACTGAGGTAGGAAAGCTGGCCGGATATAAGGAGCTGCCTCTCTGTAGCTTATTTCAGTCTTGTGTCCAACCTGGAACGTCAGCTTCCCTTGGCTCCAGCAGGTGAAATAGTGGAGAGCCAACACGTTCATTCTCCTTGATTCCAAGAGCTTAAAAAAAAAAGTCATTAAAGCCAGGCAATTCACAAAGCCTTCCTTGTAGACAGGAGTATGACTTTGATGAGGAGTTGGACCCTGAAGAAGTTTCTCTGTAGAACGCCTGCAGGAAACAACTGACACCTGGCTGAACTGTGGTTAGCATGAAAAATGACAGAGTTTGCATCGCTCGGGGTGGGGGTGGGGGCTCCAGGCAGCTGCAGACTTTACAGTAACACTGCTGTTGCCGCCTCCTGCCTGGACGCCTGCCCTCCTCTGGGGAGCATTCAAGAAGGAATATAGGTTTGTCTCCTGCGAGAACAGCTCAGGGCAGCTTTGTGGGATGACTCAAATCCAACTGCGTGAGGCTCACTGTGCGATTCAACTACTCCATCTGCCGACTCAACCAGGAAATGCAGGTGTGAGTTTAGGGCAGTGGGAGAGATGGGGCGGGTGGAGGGAAGGAGGCTGATCTGACAGCTATTACGATTCACAGACTGAGCCTGTTGGTGGTGACGTTTATAATATAGAGAAACCCGTATAAGGACCGTGTTATTGGCCCCATTTCACAGATGAGGAAACTGAGGTTCAGAGAGGTTGAAATACTTTGCTCAAGTTCACACAGTAGTTAGGTGGCACGCTGGGCTTCTCAAGGTCTTGCCCTAACTACTGCAGGGAATGCTAATTGCACATCCAATGCTTATAAAGGCTTGGTGTATGTGTTAATTTCCCGAGCACTGCATGTTACATACGATTTGCGTTTGCTTCTGCTGAAACATATTTTCACAACAACACTGCTTTAAAAATTTTTTTAAATGTTTTATTTTATTTTATTTTTGAGAGAGACAGAGAGAGATAGATCATGAGCAGGGGAGGGGCAGAGAGAGGGAGACACAGAATCCAAAGGAGGCTCCAGGCTCAGAGCCCGATGCCCGGCTCGAACTCACAAACAATGAGATCATGATCTGAGCTGAAGTTGGAAGCCCAACCGGCTGAGCCACCCAGGCACCCCATTACAATACCGCTCTTAACACGTGTTGATTTCTTTCCTAGTCACTCTTTTACAGCAGCAGAGCTAAACCTGAGCACTGTCCCCAGACTCCTCCTTCGCCTCCCAACCCCACCGCCCAGCCTCCACCAGGACTGCCTTGTCTCTTGGGCCAGGCCCCTGCAGAGCCCCCTCCGAAGGACCCCTTCGCCTCTGCTCTTCCTGCTTTTAGAGAGATCATTCTGAATGAATCTTCCTTTTCATTCACCCCTCTCTTCTTCAGTTCTGCTTTTGGGTACAGCACTTGACATCCGTTAATTATTTTTGTCTGGTTACACTTCCCCTGGTCAAAGAGAAGACCAATATGGAAAGGATATTATATGTGTTTCTATATATAATCTAATCTGAAAGTGTGGTTCACGGAACTTTTTAGAAATGCAAATGTTCCGCCTCACCCCAGACCTGCTGAATCATAAGCTGTGGGCATGTGGTGCAGCAATCGGCTTTAACAAGGCCTCCAGGGGATTCTGAGGCATACTCAGGCTGGAGGACCACGGGCCTAAGGTCCCCCTCTGGTGTTCCTGGAGGTGCTGACAAGCACGGGGGCTCTTCTAACGAATGCTGGGGCTGGGAAAGCAAATTTCTAAAAAGAAAGCGTGCAAACACTGACATTGTAGCTTTGAGCCACCTCCCTTCCAAGGTTCGAGTCTGCAGGGGAAGAAAAGCAAGTCTGAGAGCGAGAGCTCCTCCAAGTTTCCCAGTGCCATAGCCAGAGAGAGCAGGACAGTCCCCATCATTTCACCGTTAATGTCCCCAACCCTGGTGGGAGGGACTGAACGGCACTCTGATCTCTGAAACCCATTATATCGTCCCGGACCTACCGCAGAGTTTTGGAGGGTCTCCTACTTGGGTTTGAGGATTTGCTAATTTTCACGTGCAGAGAATTTGTCTCTCGAGGGTTTTATCGGGTCAGAATAGGCTTGGCTACATATCACAGAAAACTAAAAAAATCCTTAATTCCAGTGGTTTAAAGAGACAGAAGTTCATTTCTCTCTCACATATAAGGCCAGATGCAGGCAGCCAAGGTTTCGTGTAATGGCTCCATGATTGCCAGGGACCCTGGTTCCATTTCTTCCTGCTTCTCCAACCTCAATCATGGTATAAAATGGCTAGTTAGGATCTCCACATCACATCTAAATTTTTTTTTCTGTTTTTTATTTGTTTTTGAGAAACAGAGAGAGACAGCATGAGCAAGGGAGGGTCAGAGAGAGAAGGAGATATAGAATCTGAAGCAGGCTCCAGGCTCTGAGCTAGCTGTCAGCACAGAGCCCGATGTAGGGCTCGAACCCACGAACTGCAAGATCATGACCTGAGCAGAAGTCAGACTCTTAACCGACTGAGCCACCCAGGCACCCCTCCACATCACATCTAAAATCCAGCCAGCAGGGAGGAAAAGAGCATGTCCCCTTTCTTTGGGGACACGTTCTAGAAGTTAAGCATGGCATCTATTGACTGGTACCTAGTCATATGGCATCTCTAGTTGAAAGGGGGGCTGGGAAATGTAGCCTTTATTTTGGATGGTCACAAGCCCAGTGAAGAACCAGAAGCGTTATGACTAAGGGGGAGCATTGCGGACAATTAGCAGTCTGCCTCAGAGGTCCAATTTTAAGGACTGTAGGTCACACCTACATCACTTCTGGTCTCCTGGGTCCACCCTAGAGTCTCTTGCCTGAGGTTTTGGGGCTAGTTCTCCTGGAAAACTGACCTCTCTGCTTTTCTAACTCCTAATGAGCTTCACCAACAGCAAGACACTTTGTAGGTCTTTTGAGTAGAGGGAGTTCCAAACTGCTGATTGATTCTCTGCATGATTTCATGCAACTTGCTTTGGAGACTTCTGAGGCCTCAAGAGTCCTTCTGTGATTCTCCAGAAAAGAGCACAGTGTTGTGGGTTGTTTTTTTCCCTGTCAGAACATAGGCCTTTGCCGGGTCATAAATCACGAATTTGGCATGGATTGCAGCCACCACCAAGCATGTTCTAGGGAATTGAGGTGGTCCTGCCCAGAAACTTCCATCTTTGTGCCTTAAGTGTCAAAATGACTCTTAATGTTGAGGCCTTGGGAGCCTTCATGTACGTAGTTTAGTGTCATCACTGTCCCTGAGCCTATCTGTTCTTGAAATGCTTCTGGGGTATATTCTAGAATATTCTAATATTCTGGGGTATGTTCTCTGGGGTATATTCTAATATAAGCACTATATTCTAGCCTTTTTTTCTGGACCGTTATGTCTCATAAATACTGTTTCTCTCATTTCTGAAAATTTTGATGGCGGTTAGCTCCCATGGGAGGTTCTAGAAACTGCTTAACTTGTGCTCCACAGCCATAGAGACCCAATGTTACTGGGCAGCCAGGCCCGGGAGAAAGAGCACGGTGAGAAATCACTCTCTCCAGCCTAAGCCAGGCTTCAGTGAGCAAGGACTCAGGTCAAAATCCAACGTACCTGAGGCTCGCACACCTGAGAAACACTGGGGTAGGTCCCACTTTGCACGTGCTCCAAGTGGTCAGGTGGTGTTGGGTGGTTCTTTATTCACAGTCTCTTGGTTGTGCTTTCCTCTGTTGACTTCATCCTCAGGCAGGCTTTCTCCACGTGGCAGAAAAGGCGACTTGCCGCCATGAGTGATAGCTCTGGGGGTCCCCACCAGTGGGGCGAAGTACAAGCAGCTGCTGAGGTAGGAGCACTTGAGAAGTGCTGGGCTAACATGGCGTTCTAGGCTTTGCTTCGCGTCCGGGGTACCACGCAGATGGCCCACGTTGTGCACGTGGCCACGTGTGTGGTACAAATGGGGTCAGCCATGCCCCAGACCTACCAACAGGTTCTCCAAAAGAAAGAAGATTTTATTGCCAGCAGAGAAAGAATCACTTGACAGCCGACAACAGAGATACCCCTTGACCATCACAGACGCTGTGTTTGTTTACAGGAAACCAAAGTTTCACATTAATTTGGAATTAGAATGTACTCAGTGGCTCAATGGGACAGTAAGAAAACAAAAAGGAAAATCCTTGGAATCTTTTCCCATGAGACCCAGATTCCCACTCTACCCAGGTCCCTTTTGTCCGGGGCTGACGAAAGGGGAGAGGAGCTGGAATAAATGGGTGGGGCCTGGTGGTGTGGAAGGAGCCCCGAAGTAAATTCCATGTGAAGATTTTTAGTTCTCGGGCTTGGGAAACTCTTTTCACTAGGGACCAGACTTAATCCTAGCTTTTGCCTGTGGCCATGGGGATGGGCAGGAAATGGCTGGGCCAGATCCCCAAATCGACTAGCCCACTAGAAAATTTACGAGGAAAAACCTCGTTCAGAAATGGCAGCAAACGGTGTGTGACTCAGCTCCTTCCACGGATACTGGGCCCATTCTGTCGGGAAGGAAAACAAAGAGGGAAAAACAGAGGGATGGGATTTTATTTCGTCCAAAGTGGATGGCTATGATTTCTCTGGGACAGAGCCAGTTCTGTAAAATGGGGACTGTTCCAGAAAGGGAGGCTCAGAGCTTCCCCTCAAGGGGCAGACTCCTGTAGCCACGTGGACACCGGACTCTGATCTCTACCTTAGGATGGTGATGCTTCCTACTTGATAACCAGCCAGTTCGTTTCTTAAGCCTCTAAAACTTCATGCATGTTTCGAAAGGCGTTATATTAAAGACATTTTCATGAGAACATTATAATCAACATCCATGTACCCACCATTCAGCTTTCAGTTATCAACCCACTCACAATTTTGTTTTGTCTGTATATTCCCACCCATTCCCTCTACCCACCATGGGATTATTTTAAAATTATCGTTTAACACATCATAATATAGTAAGTAACTATTTTTTAAAAGATAAAAAAATCATAGAGTTATAAAATGTCTTACTGGTGTCATGGTCTGACGTCTACAAACTCAACATTCAGAATTAGATCAACATGCCCCTCCAGATTCTGTTTTTTATCCTTCCCACCCGTCCATCTGCCTTCCCCCAAGTGAATCAGTGCAATCGAGAATAATTTCAGAGATCATTGGACATCCCCTATGCCGATAACATCATCTCAATCATGCGCCGCAGGTCCAAGAACCGTGAATCCTGGCAAATCTGCACATGCTTGTGTTTCTCCCTCTTATTTTGAAACCAAATGACCTCAACATTTGGTTTGCTGTGTGCGTCCTTCATTTTTCACCTCCCTGGGCATTTGAAGGAAATCTCTGCCTATGTCTGGATTTCCTCACATGCATTCCCCGAGGCAACATGAGTTGTGAAATGCCAGAGTGGTTACAGCGGTGGTGTCTCTCTTCTGGAAACAGAGTGCGGAGTTCTGAGGGATGGTGCTCATGGCAGGAGGATGCTGTAGCTCACAGCGATGAAGGGACGTGTCTAAACGTTCAGGTCCACAGCTTCTCGGGCACTTGCATTGGACTATGATTGGACCCACGCTGGCTTAAAAGATTTAGAAAAGACAATCTTTGTGTATAAATACAAATAAATGAAGTCGAACTCCGTAGTAACTATAAAGTGGATTTGAAACTGCTAATAAAAAAATGCATCTCATCTTAACTCTAGCCAAGTTCTAGTCACCTTTGGAATTTAAGACCAAGTCCTGTTCGTTTAAAATGCTTTAACCTTGAACTTGATTTAAATCTTGGCTCTTCTGTGCTCCCCAACTCCAGAGGGGACGAGGGCTGTGGGCCTGGCTGTTTGGAAGGGAGCCAGGGTCTGGGGCTAAGAGTCCTCCACCTCCTGTTTCTACAGATTCATGCTTCCGGGGGGGTTGGAAAGAGGCAGGAAGTATGAGGACTGGCTTTGGCGACACCATGTGTCAGAGTTGGGAGGGGCCCCTAGCACCGGGTTTCCACCCTCCTCTTACCTCTGTGCTCCTTCACATGCAGGCAGCCCCCTTTCAAATAAGTCCAGGATCCATCCCCATTGTCCCCATCTTATTCCCAGGGACAAGACACCGGAGTCCCTCAGTCTCTGCGGGAGAGGCTATTCCCACTGGGCCTCTGACTTCACCGGCACAGATGTTAGTCTGTAGGTGTCAGTATGTCCCCTCTCGTCAAGGCATGCATGCCAAGCACCCCTCTCTTCTTCCCCAGGGCGGTGGGGGTGGAGGTGAAAGAGAAAAGCAAATCATACTCCTAGTCTCAGAGCATCCTCCCAAGAATGCTTGTTCCCAGGCCCTGCTCGCATGGCAGTAACCGTGCGCACCTGTGAGTCCTGCGGCTCAGACACACCCAGCCGGAGAACGGCCGCCCTCTTTCATTCCTGTGAGCACCCCACATTGTCTTGGGGAGTCCTTGCAGAGCCTCCTCTCTGGGCAGGACTTGCAGCTTGCTAAAGCCACCAGTGAGTGCACTCTTCGTGCCGAAGAGGCCGCAGAGAGTTTGTAAGAGGCCTTGCTTTATTGGCTGGTGTGGAGGCGACTGATTTCCCTTAAGGGGGGCGTGAAAGTCAGCCTGGGTGGTGTTATCTGGCATGAATCCAGGTGTGAATTGGAAAATAAAGACCTTCGGGAACATTCTGTACAGGAAAACATTTAAAAAAGGCCATGGAGCTTCAGTATGTGTCAACACAGGCCTGAGACTTCATTTACTAGACTATAATCCTCAACGCTGGGGACCAGGACCCGTCTTGAGATCTATTGTGTCTGCAGTGCTCCCCACAGTGTATGTTGCACCGGGGGCCATTGACACATATGGTTGCCAACGTTTTCTGAACTCTAACTGCCTCAAGCACTCTTCTAGGTTCTCCAGGACCTATGAAGATGGATACAATTCCGGTCCTCAAGAGATTTATGGCTAAGAGTACGAAACAGATTGGCGCACCTACCTACCCATGAAGTCTCCAGATTCTATTCAGGAAAATGCAAGGACCCTGTCTTTTTTCTTGGTCTTTATTTTATTTTGAGAGACAGAGACAGGGAATGAGGGAAGGAGGGGCAGAGAGAGAGAGGGAGACACAGAATCTGAAGCAGCTCCAGGCCCTGAGCTGTCAGCACAGAGCCTGACATGGGGCTCAATCCCACAGACTGTGAGATCATGACCTGAGCCGAAGTCGGAGGCTCAACAGACTGAGCCCCCCAGGCGTCCCATGGACCCTGTCTTTGAAGACAACAAGGGATGGGACATGAAGGCCCCGGGCGTTACTCCTATCTAGACACAGCCCTGATCTGACTTGTTTCAAGTGAAGCTGGATGCATTCCTTCATGTTTCCCTAGTATGATATGGGGGTCACCTCGCTAGCATCCGACACTCTCAGATTCACAATGATGGTGGAGACAACATGCATAGAACTGGAAGAGACGGTGCCTTTGAGATCACAGAGTTCATGGGTTGTCTTGACTTCTCATAACCTTCCCTCCTTCCCTGGGGACTAGCCATGCCTACATTTAGCTCTCAGGCTAGATTTTTCTCCCCCTCCTCATTCTATCTCATCAATTCTCTCAAAATTGCTTTCTGTTGAGTCTTAACATGGAATCAGGTGACTCATGTCTCCACATACCTGCTGGGTAATGAATACATCAGCTCTCACAACAGAAAGCTGTAGCCTAAGTGAGTGGTACTTAGGGAGGGAAGTCAGTGGTGAGAATTTCAGGCTTGAGGCAGACTCATGAAGGTGGGGGCTTGGTATTTCGGGTTCTCAGTTGTATATTCCCCGTTCCCTCAGAGGGCGGCCCTTCCCTCCTCTGAGGCCCTTCTATGCAACCGGATCTCTTTAGCCTTGAGTGTCCCTGCAGCAACTTAGAACAAAACCAGATTCCTTGGTCTCATAAAACTTTTGGGAATCAAGTAGAAGGCACAAAAGAGCCTGAATTGCTTGAGGAAGGGCCGCTTGGGAGATGACTATGCACCTCTCTGCAAAATGGGTGCAGCCCCCCAGTCCCATCTGACATTAGTAGGCCACCGAATGGAACTTCAAGTGCAGTGGTCCGGCAACAGAGCAGAGACAGACTCATGTGCAACCCAGTGGGTGCTGATTCTCCAGGAAAGACTAGGAGAAAATGCTCCCTTACACCGAGCACCGATTTTATCCATGGTACAAAGATGCACAAGGAGCATGAAAGCCAATTCCCTGGGGCTACGTTTGTGTATTTGGAGCAACCAAATCACATCACATCAACCCAATGGCTTTCATCCCACCTCACGTGAGTATTTATACTTAAACTGTGGACCAATCGGGCAAGCGACACAGACTAAGCCCTGGAAGAAAAATGTGCTTGGCTCCCGTCCTAGAAAGGCTGTTTTGAAGGGACCTCTTTTTGAAATGTTTTCCAGGTGTTATTTCCTTTCTGAATAATCTGAGCCTAATTCAATTTGTGGCACCTTTCTCTTTTCCAGATTTTTTTCAGAAGGCAAATTACCCACACATGGCTCTCCGTAATCATATATATGTTCTGCTGGTTTTGGCTGAGACTTTTACTGAATTGCACGTAAATGACCCCGCTGGAACATTGGAGAAGCTTTAGACATCCATGGCACAATGGCAGCCTCGAAGATGCTGTGCATTCTCTCCGGAATGCTGGGGCTAAAAAGGTCGCAGTCTTCTCTGAGCTGACTCAGCATGTGTCCAGCTCATCATCATGTTCCTGTGGGGGAGAAGGCAGAACAGAGGGAGCCAAGAATGCCCATGGATTACAGTTCCAGTTAAAAAAACAACAAAAACAACCCCCCCCAAGCCCCAAACAACAAAGCTTGACTTTGGAAACAGTTCCATCCTCATATATCCTCAAAACTATTTATAAAGCAAAACATGACTCCATAGATACAACTTTCCTTCTGGTTTAAAAATTTCCCGCACTCAGCCCCCATTCCCAGTGCGGCTGGTAGTGATGTGAGAGACGAAGATGGTAAAAAGCCACAGGAGGGGCGCCTGGGCGTCTCAGCTGGCTGAGTGGCCAACTTCGGCTCAGGTCATGATCTTGCAGTTCATGAGTTCGAGCCCCGCCTCGGGCTCTGGGCTGACAGCTCGGAGCCTGAGGCCTGCTTTGGATTCTCTTTCTCCCTCTCTCTGCCCTCCCTGCTCATGCTCTATCTCTCATAAGTAAATGTTAGAAAATTTTTTAAAAAGCCACAGGAAATAGACTGGAGGAGAAATAAGAATGGGAAAAATTAAGTTGTCACCTTGCTGGAAAAGGACGAGAATCGAGGGTCCCTGAATCACCTGGGGGGACTGGTAAAGACCCCGCCACATGGAACAGGAGCCAGATCACGCTTAAGTGGATTGATGAGCTGCATGGACTTCATTCTCCCGTATCTGGGACCCAGCCTACAAAGTATCAGCAACCTGTGCCAAGGCCACGGCCCACAGACGGAGGGAGGCAATAGAATGAGCGAAGCTTGTGTCTGCCACCCTTCCACATTCTCCACCGGGGCATCCCTGTCCCCCTCCAGATATTTTCTTTCCCCTTCAGCTGGCCAACGACTTGATTGCTGATGGAACGTGAACGGAGAGAGGAGTTTCCCTGGACGCCGTCTCAGGATGTGCCAATTTCCAGGGAAACCCCTTGTGTGTGTGTATTACAAAAGTGTCAGGCACAAAGGATTGAATGACTTAACTCTTGCGGGAGTTCTAAATTAATCTGCTTATCTCCTGCTCCAATCAAAGTCCAGAGCGGAGTCCGCTCGTCCTGTATGACAAATGAGAATCTTTGCTAGTCAGTGTGCTTCATGGAGCAGTGGCGGTCACTTCACCTGGGTGTGTGTCTGAACGCAAATTCAGACCCCGTGTTGCGCATGCGCGCTGCATCGGACCCCTCCCCCCCTTTTCATAAAGCCCTCAGATGATTCACATGCACGATAACATTTGAGAAGCACTGGGTAAGCATGTGGCTTTCAAACTGTGGGCTGCCACCTAGTAGAAGTCATGGAATCAACTTAGTGATTGGAGTAGGGTTAAAAAAAAAAAAGAAAGAAATCCTACATCATACGTAGGAAGGGTAAATATGGTGAAACTTCTGTTTCAGGTGTTGTAAATATTGGGTCAGTGTGTAAATATGTGTGGTTTCTCCCGTCCCTCACTCCCATGGGTCATTGTCCAGTGTGTGGAAGCACCGATCTTAAGGTCTGGTTGGTTACATAGGCAGGGTAAGCTTTACCCTGCCATCAAGTTCACACACCAGATGGATGTAGGCAGCTCATGAACTTACCCCTTTGCAGATACACCTGCATGAAAACATGCTTTCTTACTCTTTGACCATGAGGAAATAGCGTTACATGTGTTGATCAGTGACTGTTTAATAAGAACCCCACTGGATATATCCCTTCTAGAAAAAATCTCCTGAATGACAGCATGTTTCCTTTTATTAATATGCTATTTAATTTATTATATATATTATCTACTGAGAGAGAGAGTGTAAGCACATGCACATGAGCAGGAGGGAGGGGCAGAGGAGAGAGACTCTTAAGCAGGCTCCACACTCAGTATGGAGCCCAACTCGGGGCTCGAAACCACAACCCTGGGATTCTGATCTAAGCCAAAATCAAGAGTCAGACGCTTAACTGAGGCACCCAGGCACCCCATACTATATACTTTCTTGAACCTTGGTTTCCACTTCTCTTTAGGCCACATCTAGCACTAAATAACTATAATACTTTGTAATTCTTTCATCATCTCCTTGAGAATGTAACCTATATAGTCTGTGAGGTCACATTATCCCAACATGGCGGGAGAACGTGGGGCTGGGTGGCTGAGCTGTGTGTATCCTACAGGATTAATCTGACAGTGAATTAATGTTTGCTTTGAAATATGCCCGTGTTTGTTAGAAATGTTTTAGCTTTGTGACCTTGGGCAAGCTGTTTTACCTTCAGTGTATGTATACAGTAGGGATAATAAAAGTACCAATCCTATAGGGTTTTGTGAAGGCAAAATGTGTGAATTCTATCCAATTCACCATAAAAAGTATTGACAGCAGGGGCGCCAGGGTGGCTCAGTTGGTTGTGCACCCGACTTCCGCTCAGGTCATAATCTCATGGTTTGTGAGTTTGAGCCCCCCGTCAGGCTCTGTGCTGACAGCTCAGAGATTGGAGCCTGCCTTCGGATCCTGGGTCTTCCTCTCTCTGCCACTCCCTTGCTCATGTTCTGTCTCTCTGTCTCTCAAAAATAAAGAAATATTAAAAAATTAAAAAAATATTGACTGGCCTCCCACTGAGTACTGGGTGTGGTGGGAGATGTTGGGGATCCAGTAGAAAGAAACAGAAACTTCCTTCCCCTGAGGGGCTTCCAGTCTCTCCAGGAAGCAAAGAGAGGAGCAGCAAGTTCTCACAGCGGGAGGCAGTCGAGAAACAAGCCACTCACTTCTACAGTCTCCCTCTGGCTTTCCCTTCTCCCATCTTCGCCGCTTCAAGAACCTTCCATGGGTCCAGAAGGAAACACAAGGTCCTGACAGATGGATGTAAGGCTCTTCCCGGGCTGCGGCTGCCTCTCTAAGGCGTTTCCTGTCACCTCCCTGCTTGTGTACTTTGTTCCTGCCGCAATGACCTCGGGGCTGCTTCTTGAGCACAAGCAGGTCTGCTTCAGCGTCTCGCTCAAATCTCTGTGTGGATCATGCCCTCCCCCCTCCCCCAAATCTGCACACGGCTCACCTTTCCCTTCAGGTCTCTGCTCACAACCCCTTTGTTGGTGAGGGCTTTCCAGAAGATCACACCTAAAGCAGATCCTCCGCTCTCCCTCACTCTCCTCTCTATCCTTTATCCTATTTCCCCCATAGCTCTTTTTATGTATTTTTATTATTTTTTAAAAGGTTATTTTTTAAGTTTATTTGAGAGAGAGTGAGACAGTGCATGTGAGTAGGGGAGAGGTTGAGAGAGAGGGAGAGAGAGTCCCAAGCAGGGATTTGATGACATGAGGCTCAAACTCATGAACCACGAGATCATGACCTGAGCTGAAATCAAGTCAGTCACTTAACCAACTGGGCCACCCAGGCACCCCTTCCCCCCATAGTTCTTTTTAACATGGACATATATCATAATGGTAAATTTTAAATGTAAACTTGGCTAGGCCCCAGTACCCAGATATTTGGTCAAATGTCATCCTAGATGATCCTGTGAAGGCATTTTTTTTTTTTTAAAAAGATGAGATTAACATGTAAATTGGTAGACTTTGCATAAAGCAGATTGCCCTCCATAATGTGGGTGGGCCTCATCCAATCAGTTGAAGACCTTAACAGAAAACCACAGACTTCTCCAAAGAAGGAATTCAGCTAGCAGATTGCCTTTGGATTCTAATTACAACATCAACCACCAACACCTCCGGAGGTGTCCAGCCTGCCAGTCTATCCTTCCGATTTTGGACTTGCCCGCCTTTACAATCACATACGCCAATTCTTAAAGTACTCTCCCTGTATAAACACACACATATAATACACACACACACACACACACACACACACACACACACACACCAGTATCAATTTATCTGGACCCACATATACATCCTTTTGGTTCTGTTTCTCTGCAGAACCCTAATACGTATATTTGTTCATTTACCTGGACCAAAAGGCATACTCCATGAGAGAAGAACTTTCTATTATCACTATTCTAATCTTGTCCCTCAATGAATTTTTCCTGAAGTGGGCAAGAATTTCAGATTTGAAAAGATGTTACTAAAGGAAATAAGCAGGGTGAGGAAGCCATAGAGTAGTTTGGAAATTTCCTTCTTGTACTAGGTTGAGTGGTATTCCTCCCCACTCCCCAGAATTCATGTGTACCACGGACTTGAGAATGAGACCTTATTTGGAAGTAGGGTCTTCCTACGTAATTACCTTGAGGTGAGGTCATACTGGATTAGGGCACATTGTCCGACAAGCAGTGTCTTTATGAGAAGAGAAAATAGACGGAGGTGCCTGGGTGGCTCAGTCGGTTAAGCGCCTGACTTCGGCTCAGGTCATGATCTTGCAGTTTGTGGGTTCGAGCCTCGTGTCTGGCTCTGTGCTGGAGCCTGTCTTCGTATTCTGTGTGTGTCTCTCTCTCTCTGACCCTCCCCTGCTCATGCTGTCTCTTTCTCTCTCAAAAATAAATAAACATTTAAAAAAAAAAAGGAGCTAGAGACGCAGAACGCACAGAAAGAGAATATCACGTGAAGGCAGGAGAGCAAGTGTCCAGGGCAGTAACACCGAGGATTGTGGGCGACCGCCAGCAACCGGAGAGAGGCATGGATGGCTTCCTGTCGCGGTGCCTCCAGAAGGTACTGAGCCTGCCGGCACCTCTCAGATGCCCAGCCTCCAAAACTGTAAGAAGCTGGTGCTGGTCAAGGCCCCGGTGCCCTGCTTCGGCAGCTGGAGGAAGTGAAGACACCCCAGCCTCACGTCTCTACCGGTTTCCCAGAACCTAGCAATTCAACCGCGGCTGCCCCCACATGTCCTTGGAGTTGCCTTTCCCTGCACACAATTCCCCTCCCCCTGCCCTGCCCCCCCCCCGGCCACCACCTGATGAGTGCCGGCCCCCACCTAGCCACCCTGAACCTTGTATCTATAAGTGAACAGGTGGTTAAAATCTGTACACAGAGCTGGGGCTGTTTCAAAAGCACAGCAAAGTCTCCTCAAAACTTGGGGATCCTGGTTGGGAGGAAACGAGCTTCTAGGTCTGCCGGAACGGAGACCCGAGCTCATGGGGCAGCCAGCCAACCCCACAGACAACGCCATGGGATGTCTGGAGGTAATGAGGAGGAGTGTTCACCCAGCTCTTGGTTCATAAGTTGCTTCTAATTTTTTTAATGTTTATTTTTGAGAGAGAGAGAGAGATAGAGAGAGAGCGCGAGTGAGTGAGCGAGCGCGTGAACAGGAGAGGGGCAGAGAGACAGGGAGACACAGAATCTGAAACAGGCTCCAGGCTCTGAGCTGTCAGCACAGAGCCTGATGCGGGGTTTGAATCCATGAACCACGAGATCATGATGTGAGCTGAAGTCGGATGCTAAACCGACAGAGCCCCCCATGAGCTGCTTCTTGAATTAAGAAGGCTGGAGAAGTTACACATGGAGTAGTCACCCAGATTTCCACGGACGGTTATTTTACCCAGAGGTTTCGGGAAGCTTTTCTCTGTCAGGGCTGGAGGCCTTGGTGGCCGCCGTGCGGGTGCCGCTGGGTGCTGGCTGCCACGTGGGGAAGAAGGGGCCGGGATCACTCCTGCTGGCACCGGCTGGGACTGGCTCTCGAAGCATTCTTCCTGTCCAGCACTTATCATACTTTGTAACTGCATATTTTTGTGATTAATCGATTTTGCCTGGGAGGATCCTGGTCTGTCGGGCCAGAGCGTCTGGGAAGGATGGCGATTAGGACTTTGACGCTCCCTGTGGTGCCTGCAGCGAGCAGCTTACAACAGGCGTTTGGTAAGTATTTGCAGAAGGAAAACGAGCTGTATAAATATAGGTCAACTTCAAGGTATTAAAGGCACCCTGAGAAAGAGTGCTTAAAATCTTAGAGGTACCCCCCCTTTTTAATTGAACTCTACCTCCCCTGTGGCCTAATTGATGACAATTCTCGTTTTCTAATCTTCAGATAGGAGACTTTAGCTACCAACTCATGAAGCTCCCTGCCCATCCCAACTTTTTTTTTTTTTTTTTTAGTCAGTCAACTTTTTCCCCTCCTCTGAAGGCAGCCTTATTTGGAATTCTCCTCCAGAATCAGTTGAAAATGGAATTGATCTCAGCAGAACGAGGGGGGTGGGGTGGGGGGTGGGACGCCTCAGGTGTAAAAAGCCTGCCCTGGTCCCAGAGACCTCCTCAGCTGGAGACATGGGCCCTTGTGACTCAGATTCAGTGGAACCTGGGCCTTTAGACCTTGACCCAGACTCATGTGTTGGGTCCACACTCAGACCCTAGCAGGTGGGTTCCTGGTCTTGGGAGAAAGGTCTCGATCTCCTTATGTGCATCTTGTAGAAATACAGGTAAGTTCCACAAGGTCGGGAGTCGGTACAAAACACAGCACAACCAGGTAAGAAAAATAACTTTGTTATTAAGCATATATAATCTTATCAGAAGTACTTCATAGTATCACATCCATAACTGTTCCAATACTAGTTCAGCTGTTATATGGACCTGTTATAAATAATGAACATGACTACTGAAGTATAGGACTACTCACTAGGAAATAGAAAACCGTCGTGACACACATGAAATCCCCAGGGCACATGCTTCGGGATCTAATAAAGAATGCTCTTGTCTTGGGGTGGGGGTGGGGATGTGTGAAAGGGTCTTTCCTTCTTCTCTAACTTCCCTAAAGCAGTAATATTTTCTGAAGGAGATGTGAAGTCCAAGATTTTATGTCTTAACAATTATAGTCATGGTTTTTTTTTCAAATGGAAAATTATTTTGATTTGTTGTGAAATACACACACTGACCATGCCAGGAAATATTTCATCTATTTCCCTGAATTCTTTATTAATAACTTGAGATGGCTCTATTCTATTTGTTGTTTGGCCTGGATTTCTACAAATACATTTCTCTTTTAGGAAGGTTATTGGAAAGATGTCAAGGTTGCACAATGAAGCGGCTGTGCCTCTGTGACAGACCAGAGTTGGGGGAAAGGAGGAGGGGTGGGGACCCCCAAGTCTGGTGAGGGATTTGTTCTCAGCCCAAGGAGATGCCTGGCGCTTAGTTACGGAGAATTTCTTCTTCCCCTGCCTACCTGGAAAAAGCAATTACAAGGAAACAGTAGTTGTGAATCATGGAAAGGGAGCAAGATTGGGGTGGCCCTCACCTGGTATTTCATACTCTTCCTCCTGTGCCAACGTGCATTTATTATTTACCCATTTGGCTATGGACCCACTTGTCTGAGTTTATGCAGTAGAAATGACTTCAGTTGGTCCGTTCCCTCTGTGGCAGGTGTTGGAATTAACACAGGACAGAGAAGACAGCAGTGTCCTTGGGCGCCCATGCTCCTTGGCCTAGTAAAGCTTATACTTTCTCCATCTGGAATTGGGAAGGGGAAGGATCTTCCTAAACTAAAATAGTGCCCTTCGTGCACTATTTTCAAGGCCTTTATTTTTATTCCCACTGCTTCCCAGAAAGAAAAGCAATTATTAGGTCCTATTCTATGTTCTAGTCATCAGCGTGCAAAAAAATCAAAGCCAGTATTTCCGCTAAAGGGTTGAGGAGGTGTACAAAGATCTTTTCCCTCCATGAAACATGGAGCAGCTCATGCAGCAAACTTTATCCCCTGGTAGGTTTTGAGAAGCCCTGTTTAGATAGTGAGCTTTGGTTTTCTATCCACAACTAAAAGATACATTAGGATTAACAGTGCAGTCTTGTGTCTTATCTTTGGTAAGTATAATTTGGACATATGGAGGATATATTTAGTCCTGGGGAGGAGTCCATGCTTTTGAAAATCTGTGGATGAACAATTATATAAACTGATCTGATCTAGCAGACTGAGATTATACAAACAGGGTCTTGTGTGTTTAGCTACAGAACATTACCTAGAATAGTCTCATGAATCCCAGATATTACTTCCTTCAGTTCATTTTTCAATGTATTATCCTAGCCTCCTGTCAAACATACACTTTGGTTGTATGTTATGAACATCTGACAATAAGACATTTATATTTCTAAACACAAATCCTCATTTAAAAAAAATCAAAGATGGACCTAATCATTTTTCATAGAGCCTATGCATAATTCTTTAGCATCCATCCATCCACACCCTTTAAATATTATGTTCCATGAGCTGGCAATGTTAAATGCGTTCCAGATGAGAATCAACGGCTGTTCAGTTCAGCTCCTAGTGAACCCAAGGTCAGCGAGGCCTCCTGCTGTGAAGATGGGACCCCGGAGAGACTGGAGAGCGAGGGAAAACACCAGAGAAGGAGCACCGAGAATGTGTTTGCTGGTCACTGTAACTTTCTGATGGACTGTCACTGGGGATTTTGCAGGAGGAAGAAACAGTGGAGTTGAGGGTCCGTGGAATCTCCAGCCACCAGCAGACTGACTGGAATCCTAGGGTTTTAATTGATGGCAACAGGGGAAGGAAGGCTGTTGTCACTTGAGATGTGCACACAGAAGCCCTTCCTATCATTCTAGAGGCAGAGGATTAAGAGAAGGCACACAAACACCAAGAGTGGCTTTTGAAGCTGTCCCCAGGACGACAGTTATATGATGGGCGACAAGGAGGTGGGAGAAGTCAGCATACACGTCCCAGAAATGCGGGGGCAAATCGCAGGGTGGGGGACAGGAATCCCAACACGAGCAGGCGTGAGTGTGACAATGATCGTCTGTGAGGCTCCACACTGGGTGAAGGGCCCTGAGCAGGTGGCTGCCTTTCCGCGTGGCAGATATGAACATGGACGGGAGAAAACCTGCACGCTTCCCTGTCGGAACCAGGATGTTCCCTTACGGTATTCCAAAGCAGGAGATGCTCCTGGTCTCTCCAGCATCACTCTCGCTCCTGTGTCTGGAACCAGAGGCGGGCTTTTTTCTGGAAACCGCCTCCCTCTGGGACTCACAGGTGTATGAGCAAACACAGACTCAATGGCAGGTTTGAGAATACAGCGCTTTCCCAACTGCTTCCTGCCCTTGCCGAGGGAGGGGAATCAAGAAGGCCTGTGAGAACTGGAACTTGGACTAAATCATGGAAAATTAAGGAAAAATGGGAAGAGCGGGAAGGACATTTCTGCCAAACCAGAAAAACCATTCTTATTTCCCTCTGCATCCAAGGGAACGTCCAACAGTGTATCGCTCTGTGTTGGAAGGCTTTGCTGGCCCTGGACAAGGACTTCGGTTCCCAAGGACTGCAAATTCACTTGCCCTTGCAGATTCGGTGGGGTCCCTGCCCGAGGCTGTCCTTCCCCATCTCCAACAGCCCAAGGGAGCGATCTCCTTCAGCACACCGAGCCAACAAGGATCCTGGCCTAAGGGCCCCTCTGGGCACCCAGTCAGAGCCAGGCCAGTGCGTCTCCCCAAGGGTCAGCCACCCTTATGTAACAATCTGTGATTTTCTGAGCAAGCCCACTCATTTGATCTTCTGGCAAAGCCACTGTTCTAATGGGAATGTGTGTACTTTTATTCTAGAAGAGCATTTACTCTTCCCGCAACAGTAACCTTCTCCGAACAGGGAACGCACAGAACCATTAATGGTCATATTTGAATTTAGAATGTGGCAACTCATAAGACAGTAAACATAGGGCTGTAATTTTTCTCCATTTCTCCTAAGATCCGCTCCTTCTTAATTCCCTCCTTTAATCAAAATTGGGAAATGAGGTTGGACAACAATCTAAACAGATTAGGTTGACAAGGAAAAAGAATTAGCGCCAAGGTAAATACACATTATTGTCTTCCCCTTTTAATTGAAGAAGCCAAATTTTGATACTAATTGTTGATTTTGGACACTTATCTATATACTTTAATAAGTGACCTCACATTTTTCTCAGAACTTACCTTGCCACTTTTTTCTTTTGGATTTTCTGCTAAACTTTAAGATACTGTGAGAGTACTCAACTCAGAAATTCAGAAATTCCTCAATATGAAGGAGGTAAAGGGGAAGTTCCAATGTATTACACCCCCCCATCCCCCAACTGGCTCTTGGAAGGAAGCATGTAAATTAGCGACTTACTCCTGTGAGGATAATATTTTGAAGAGGATGGGGAAGGAGGAGGCAGGAAAAGAGCTAAAGAAATTAAAAATATATCCTCTCTAGGTTTCCAGTGGTTTTGTTTTTTCTTTCTGTATATGGTTTAACTACAAGTAAAAACATTCTTTTCTCCTCCGGTGTGAAGATATTAGATGTGCTAAGGATAAAAGTCTCTGGTGGGTCCCAAGTCTCTTGTCTCAGTTTTTTTTGGGTATTCATCTCCAGAGCCGAAGTCCATGGCTTCCGGGTAGCTGGAGAATTCCTGAGGTAAAGGGAACTCCTCAGTTGAAGAGTGCGTCCGGTGTCCAAACACCTTGTCCTGCAGCTCAGCGATGTCGTTGCGGATGTCGGCCAGCATTAGTAGCAGGAAGTCGAAAGAACCAGGGGGCCCCTGTGCACATGAGAGGAATCAAAGCCAGAAGACCACAGACTCAATCCTGTGCAAAGGCCATGGCTTCCGTGGGATCCGTGATTTGCTATCCCCACCCGCACTTGGTGGGAACTATTTAGCAGATGCCTCTGTGTCCCAGATAGAGTAAACCTAACAACTACTACAGTAGCTGGGTATGGGATGTTCTTAAGATTGTCTTCTAATCTGTTCATCTCCCCCATGAGCTGTGGCGACACATTCACCTCTCCTCCCTCCTAACTCTTGGCTACCTCAAATCTGGTAGAGGAAAGGAATAGAGGAACGCTCCTGTGTTACTTTCCAAAGAAAACTGGGAGATCCTTGGAAGGGTAGAGCAGTGGTTAAGAGGTTGGGGTTCTGTTGGATTTGAATCTCAGCTCTGCTGCTCACGAGCTGGTCTTGGGCAGGTTACTCAGTTTCTTTGGGTTTTTATCTCCCTATCTGTAAAATGGGGATAGTAACAATCCCAATGTCCTAGGGCTTCATGGGGTACGTAAGTGAGGATTTAAATGAGTTAATCCATGTAAGGGCTTAGAGCATCACAAATGCTCAAAATGTTATCCTTTAGAAAATGAAAATGCAAAATACTTATTGATTCATGATGCGGTTTCATCTTATCTTGGGCAAACTATGCAGTATTTAATACATAGTAGCAGAATATTTACTACTGAAGCTTGAAAAGATGTGAGTTCTTTGTGTGCAATCTGTTATTTATGCATGTGAGAGGGTTTTCTTTTTTTTAATATTTTTACATTGTAGTACTTGTTT
>NC_043713.1:15771424-15777027 GCF_006229205.1 Suricata suricatta | reverse complement strand
ACGCCACCTGATTGAAGTTGAAAGTAGGTTGTAAATGCACCCCTTCCCCATTGACCAGGAAAGGTCCAAGGACTTCCTAATTTTTCTCTTGATTGGACTTTTGTCATTGCATAGTTTTTGTAAAGTCTTACTTTCTACATAGTGCAGTGTGGGGCACAGCAAAATAACGTGTGGACAAGCAAGGTCTGGGCTTGTTAGTGGCCTGTGGCAAAACCTTTATCCCTACCCTCCACCTCTGCTGCCGGAACCACCAGGAATAGCCACTTCATCTGCAAAGCACTTAGTGGAGGAGGATATTGTGACATTAACCAATGTGGCCTCTAAGAGTGGCAGCCCAGACAGCACTTGCCAGTGCACAGGGGAGGGGAGGGACAGCCACGGGCGCTAAGGATGGCCAGGCTCGGACAGCTAACAGGTGAAAGGGTTGGGATGGGAACCCAGACCTCCTACATCCAAAGCCAAGGCTGTCTTTCTTCAGAAATGCTGCTGATCTTTTCAGAAACACTGGAGTTGCTCGGATTTTCTGTCCTGTGGATACCGCTGATTTTCCTTTTTAATTTCCCAGATGCCACACATCTATCCAAGCTAATTCGTTCTCAAGAGCTCCCCAGCACCCCTGCTTATCTCTGTACTTTTCTGGGAAGGGAAGGTCCTCTGATCTGCTAGAGTTGCAGTGGTGGCTAAACTCTTAGGTGTTCAGAGTGATAATAGCAGCATCAGATGTTTTAGGACAAACTTGGGAATAGAGTCACAGCATACTGTTTTTTTTTTAACCTTAGAAGAAGACCCTCCAGATAAAGATTAGCCATGACAAAAGAAAACTAAAGCAGAAGACAAGTTTCAAAAATACATCCCAGCCAGCTGTTAAAGTCCTCCGTGATTCCCCCCCAACCACGGAGTTCTGTTTGGGTGGGTGGCGTAATGGCTGGAAGGCGGGGGGCTCGCTTTGGCTGGTAGGACCAACTTGGAGGCTCATCACAACTATGTTCCCGAGGACCTTCCCCTTGCGGGGAGCGGGACAGACAGTGCTACTTACTGGCGACCCTCTGGGTCCAGGTGCTCCTCTCTCTCCCTGCAAGCAAAAAGGTCAGATTAGCTTTGTGGCCAAAGAGCACGTGGATGCCACCACCAGTGGTCTCTATTTAGACCCTCACATGACCATCGCCCTACACAGACGACAAGTGTCCCCTATCAGAAACAAATGGAACCTTGAAGCTCCACTCACGGGACCCACTGCTTGGGTCAAGTGTCTCTGGTTCCGATTTCCCCCGGGGCCGTGTATTTCCAAACCAGATCTGACGTGAGGAACGCTGGGGCTGTGTATTTCCAGGCAGCGTGTGCAGCAACTGAAAAACTTTCTAAAGTAACGCACGCTGACTTACTGGTGAGGCAGGCGGAAGGCAGCTCTTGAAGGGAACCCACCCACTTGCCTAGAAGGCAGCTTTCCCTGTTTTTGACTTGAACATGTCAAAAGAATGGGGGATGCACCACGTAACCCCCAAAAGAACCCTGGCTAAAGAGTAAGACATGCGTCACTATGGCAGCCTGGCAGCTTGTTTAAAATTTATAGGGGTAATCTTTTTTATAAAAAAGATTTTTTAATGTTTAATTATTTTTGAGAGACAATTATTTTTGAGTGAGTGGGGGAGGGGCAGAGAGAGGGAGACATAGAATCCGAAGCAGGCTCCAGGCTCCGAGCTGTCAGCACAGAGCACAACACGGGGCTTGAATTCATGAACTGCGAGATCATTAACTGAGCTAAAGTCAGACACTTAACCGACTGAGCCACCCAGGCAGCCCGGGGTAATCTTTCTTTGGGGTGATTTTGGTTGCTGGTTTTTGTTGTTGTTGTTGTTGTTTTTTAATCACAGTTGTTTGCGTTTTAGATTTCCTTTCCAGCTTCGGGGGAAGATGTGTCTCAATTTTGCTACATGCAGAATGGGACAATAATCAGTGCTTGAGCTTCACTTGATGCTTGTCCAATGGGCTGAAAACGGGAAACCCTGTAAGAACCACTCATCAGACTTACCTTAGAGCCATCTCTTCCTGGGGCGCCTGGTGGACCCTACAAGACATGGGGATCTAGTTGAACAGGAGGAAAAAGAGCACAGGACAAGAACATATTTTCCTCAGCAGCAGTAAATGGATGTCTGATAAAATACTGACCACAGGGCCCCTCCGGCCTTGCTTAATGTGGGACAGATCAGGAGACGGTCCCATGGGTCCCATGGAGCCCCGTGGGCCCGGCTGCCCAGGAGGGCCCGGCATACCAGGGAAGCCTGGGCTCCCCTTAGGTCCTGGTGAGCCTGTAATCAGAAAACAGCTCATTAGTTCCATATCCCAGGAAGAGGACAGGGGCTCTGGCCCACAAGAGGGTCTGGGAGCCCTTTTCAGTCATTTCTCTTTGCGATCTGCCCTGTGCCTTCTGATGTCTCCATTAAGATGCCCTATAGGTGTTTTAAACTTAACTTGATCAGAATTCTCAATCCTTATATCATCCTTGTAGACCACATTTTTCCAAGAACATCTCAACACCCCTTTTCTGTAAGAGAATTAACAGGGTACATCACTGTGTAGTATATATATACATAATGTATATGCATATATAAGATACAGATATATGTGTAGGGTATATGTCAAATACAGATATATATAACCATATCCATATATACAAACACACATGTATACTCCATGCAGGTGTATGTAGTTGTTCATGGATACTATTATCCTCTGAATGTTCTAATGTTTAAAAATTGGGAGATTTCTGGCATCTGTTTGAAAACAGGAAGAAGTAAAGGCTGGACCACCATCCTCCCGCTGGCACAACTGACCAGGGCTGTATGCGGGGGCTGCCCCTTTAAGTGGGGCTCAGCCCTCTCTGGTTTAGTTCACTTCCCACTGCTCACACCCTGCCCCTTCTTTCACCTGTGCCCACCTGCCTGGTCCCTATAGCCACTGAGGGTTTTGTTTTGTTTTCTAATTCTTTTCTGAGACATAAATCAGCAGAGAACTGGGAGCATAAAGGGTTTAGAGCAAACCATAGGATGCTTTTGTGCCTGCTTGATCATAATTGTACTGAGGGCCGAACGTGGCCTCACTTCTCGTGGCAGCTGATGGGGAAGTGACCTACAGGCCGCATCTGCCTTTAACTATAGACACGGAGAGCTGTCAACCGCAACCTTGGCTTGGGCTGGGCTTGCGGTGGGAACCAGCACCTGAAGCAGACCTCAGGACGGCCACCTCTGTCCCAGGTCCCAGATGTCAGCTGGGCAGTGGGGAGGACGGGGTGGGGGGGGGTGGGCTCTATGAGAGTATTTTTTTAAATTGTACTAAACACCACATAATATAAAAGTTACCATTTCAACTACTCTAAGATGTACAACTTAGTAGTGTTAACTACATTCACATTGTCGCGCAACAGATCTCTAGAACTTTTTATCTTCCAAAGCTAAAATTCCATACCTATTGAAAAGCTCCTTCCCTGCAGCCCCTGGTACCATCATTCTACTTTCTTATTTTTTTAAATTAAAACATTTTTTAATGTTTATGTTATCTTTGAGAGAGAGAGACAGAGCATGAGCAGGGGAGGGGCAGAGGGCGGGGGAGACACAGAATCCGAAGCAGGCTCTAGGCTCTGAGCTGTCAGCACAGAGCCCTATGCGGGGCTCGAATGCATGAACTGTGAGATCATGACCCAAACTGAAGTCGGCCGTTTAACTGACTGATCCACCCAGTTGCCCCTCAGATCTTACGTTTAGATCTTTAATCCATTTTGAGTTAATTTTTGTATATGGTGTGAGATAAGGTCAAACTTCATTCTTCTGCATATAGAACAATGTGAGTTTTAGCCTGTTTTCAACTGTCGGCTTTGTGAGGGCCCAGAGTATGTCCGAATTGTCAGTACACGCAGAGTCCTAGGTGCATACGGGCTGCTTCGTAAATGTTTCACATCAAGTGACCACACTGAAGAGGGTGGGCTGATTGCTGTGCGATAATTATTCGCCAGCCATGTCTATCTCAAATGCACACAGTAATACGTTTTGATAATACCTAGCTAGCTCCTACTATTGACAGAACACCATGACAGGATGGAATACTTTTCATGTACCAGAAAATAGAACAAGTCAAATGTCAGAGACACCAAGCCCAGGCTTTTCATATTTGGGGGAGTCGTTTCTAGCTCATAGACCAACTAAGCCAAAGTTAAAGACAGTTAATGTTCTATCCAAACATGTTTCACACTCTTACTCTCAATGCTGGTTCTAAGCACATACTGAAAGAGTTTATCTAAGAAATGGACCAGATTCCTCCTAGAATTAAATTCTTCATCTCCAGTAGCACAAGGAAAGGCCAGAGAAAGCATTTCGCCTTCATTTTCCCAATCAACGAACTTTAGAGATCACCATAGGTCAAGGGTCCTTAGACTGTGGGGCTTTGATGTGCAAATGGAAGCACCTTATACATAACAGTGGGGGCCAGGGAGCAGCAGCCACCACCAATGTCAAAGGATTCCAATCCACTGTAGTTTCCAGTGTTGGGACCCCAGTCTGGGATTCCTCGTTAGCCTTGGGACTGGACTTCTTTCTAGTTACGGGTAAGAACCACCTTATAATCTCCCTCGCTGCCATGATACATCTCAAGGGAGGGCATCACAAACGGATGCTGGAATTAAGGGGTGAGCAAGAATTGGAGGAACACAACAGCAAGGGCATAGTCCACTACTAAAGTTAGTCCTCAGTTACTCACTGCTCCATCAAGGACCCTGGACAGCTCAAGCTGTGTTAGAAACCAGATTGGCAGAACTGGAAAGGAAAGCCAGCAAGTCATTCATGAAGAAGAAAGCCAGCCAGTGGTTCCCTTGTTTCTACTTCATTTGTCCCTCAAGACGAACTTCCTCCAGGCAGGCAGAGCAAGAGTATCCTCTTAGAGAAGGGTGGAGAGCTCTGTGCTAGGAATTTGTAAGGAGACCCACGTCTACTTAGAAGCAGCAAGAGGCTGCCTGTGGGGTGACATCTGGAGAAAACTCCACCATGGCCTAGAGTTCCTCAGGCCAAGGGAATGAACGAGACGGTAAACCACAGTCCTGGACCAGTTCTTATTCCCTGTATAGGCTGCGACCCAGGGAACCTATGTCTGGTAGAAACCATGAGATTAAGATGTAAGTGAAAAAGAAAATAAATTGTTTGGAAAGAATTGTGAATCTTTTTTCTTGCTGAGATGCCAACCTCTAATCTGCCTACGTTCTTCCTGCTCGAACAAACCCTATGAGGCCCTTCATGTCAAGGTCAAACTCAAGTCCTAGAGTCACTGGAGGCCACAGTGGTCACTCCCTTCCATAAGCTCTCATGGTGGGAAGTACCTGTTCACTTACTTAGGGGCATGCAGATATGGTTTTCTTCTATTTGCTTTTGCTCTCGTCTTTCTTCTAAGAATGCCAGGTCACTCCTAACATCTAGCACACTACTAAGCAATGATAATCAGGGATAAGCCCCTCCATATTTTTTAGAATCATCTGCTAACACTAATGTTATTTCCTTTATTGATGTGGAATAAATTCTGTTGATCTATCTATGGAGGAACTCACAATAAAATATAAAACATCA